>NC_088360.1:5147296-5272296 GCF_034508935.2 Berghia stephanieae | reverse complement strand
GTTGCTATAGTTTTGATAACGATGTGGAAGTTGCTGTGGTAGTAGTAGTAATGATGATGTGGTGGTGGCTGTAGTAGTAGAGGTAGTTTATTGATGGTAACTTCTATTTTTGCAGGAGCACTGAGATATGAGTCGAGCAACGGCGTGTGTGTGTGTGTGTGTGTGTGCGAGAGAGAGAGAGAGAGAGAGAGAGAGAGAGAGAGAGAGAGAGAGAGCTTCCTGGAACTTTATAAAATATACTTAACTAGCTGTAAATAATACCATAAATTAATGGGGACTGAACTATTCTCATTAATGTAATCTAACAGATAAGCTGATAGATTTCAAGACGTGAACGAATGATCAAGTCAGAGAGGTGGTGACGGGGAAATGTTCATGGGTTGGATTGGGGTAACAAAAACAAAACAAAACACGATCTTCGATAAGTTTCAACCCAAGTGCCTGCTCCACTCACTTTTCTGAATTAAAAATTCACCCCAAATACCGGAACACACTCAATGTCTCAATCGTTTCTATGTTACATGTTTGTGTTGAGAATATTGGCTATCAAACTTAAATGCTAGCCAACTAACTTCGCGACGTTTGTGTGTGTTGAACCCGGGACCTCAAGAAGTCAGGGAGAGAAGGCTCTAATAAGACTAGGGTTAGAAGCGATCTTTTTTATTTTTTTTGAATCGTGGATATCTAATAAGACCCTAGAAAGAGGAGCTACGACGTAGCGTTAGCTCTCCTCTTTCTAGGATAAGACTAGGGTTAGAATCTATATTTTTTGGGATCGTGGATAGCTCATACGGATGGTGGAGTCACGCTCTCCCTGGCCAGGCGGAGTTGTCGTACAAGTAAAGTCACGGGCTTGAGCCCCCATCGCCGCTGCGAAATTTTTAATCTCTATTGTCTTCTCGCACTTTCCTACTCAATTCATTTCTTGTTATGCTCTAGTAATGGTGCTAATGATGATCGTGGTAGGGATGGTGACGGAGTTAATAATCTCTTACCTATTCTGAATGATGGTGATATTGATATTCAGTGGTTACAGCAACATTAATGTCATTGGCGGCAGTTAGTAGTATCATATTTTTAATTAACATTTCTTATGTGCTCCACTTTGGAGGAAGGTGTACCATATTAGTGAAATGATTCACTTCACACTTGAAAAACCTGAAACCGGATGTTTTGATTTATATAGACTGAATTCGAAAGTCGATTGAAGCTGGATGAAGCATATTATTATTTCAACAAATCTGATAAACCATTCGCTATTTTCTTGACCTGAATTACTATATGACGATATTTGCTTGAGAGCTGCAATGCAACATTCAAATGACTTGTGCACCGAATTCTGAAAGTTGAAAGACTCCTTCAGCCTTCAGTGTCATTGTTGTTGATCATCAGTCAGTCAGTGAGAAAGTAAGTACCAACAAATTCAACAAAAAACAAGTAGAGTCCAGAGTGTGTAGTGTAAGTAAGAGTAAGTAGGGAGTTTAACAGAAATTCTAAATGTATCCCAGTCTCATGCACTTGAAACCAATGTCATATGAAAGAGCTGGCAACACTGATTACAAAACAATTTGAATTTTGTTTCTATCTTGGTCTTGATTCGGCAGTTCAAAAGTCAAAGTCTGAAATTTCAAATTTCAGACTGATTTTTACCCCAAAAGGCGGTCATTATCCCCAGACCTGTCTGGGGATAACCAAATTTCGTTATCCCCAAACTCAGACACATGTTTGAAACTCCGCTCTTTTAACAATTATCAACATTCCAGAATATGGTTATGGAATGTTTCCGAATGCACATAGAAATAAGGAAAGTTAATAAAATATCTACAAAAACATAAAATTAACCAACATTAAATCAGTTGTTATTACATATACTCAATATGCGTCGACTTCGAAGTGGGTGTCATGGCCGAATGAGTCGTCTGCCCTGGAAGTTTTACCAGAATCGACGTTGTGGGTTCGAATCCTGGTTTCGCCACTTAAAAAAAAATATTTTTTTTTTGGTTTGAATTCCGTCTTCTTTTTACAGAATGTTGCAAGGGATAAATGTCCCATCCATCCTCTCCCCCCCCCCCCCCACCTCTTTTTTATATTTGTTTGTGCAAGTCTATTCTTTTCTCCTTTTTGTTTGACCTTTTGTTCCGTTTCTGAGCATGAATTTCATAAAATTGTTTTTATTTTTTTTTAAATTATTGTTTGTTTTTTTCTCCTCTATCTGACCATTTGGTCGCTCTCTCAATATTTCTGTTTGTTTGCTTTTTAATTATTTATCCTTTTTAGACACTTTTTGAGATCGGAGATCGAATATGACAATTTGCTAGGTGGGGGGGGGGATGGATGGGACATTTATCCCTTGCACCATTCTGTAAAAAGAAGGTGGAACCAGGATTTGAACCCACTACGTCGATTCTGGTAAAACTTCCAGGGCAGACGACTAAACCATTCGGCCATGACACCCACTTCGAAGTTGACGCATATTGTGTAACAACTGATTTAATGTTGGTTAATTTTATGTTTTTATAGATATTTTATTAACTTTACTTATTTCTATGTGCATTTGGAAACATTCCATACTCCGGAATGTGGATAATTGTTTAAAAGAGTGGAGTATCAAATATCTGTCCGGGAATAACGAAATTTGGAATTTTCATTATCCCTAGACAGGTGTCTGGGGATAATGACAGCCACCCCAAAATTACCATTGGAAAGTTGTGTTAGTGTTAATAAAAAAATTGTTAAAACAGTCAATATGGAGTTCTTATTAATATGTAGACAGTTTAGTGAGCAGTGGCAGTCAAATTGTGACCCAACTCGCCCTAGGAAAGTTGTGACTGGAAATTGCCATTCGCGTTTTGGGGGGTTCAATTCAATAAAGATGCATAACTTCGTTATAAAGAGGAATATCGTATTTCAATTCCCTTTTAAATGGTGCCAATGGCAATTTTCAAATGCATTTATTTTTAACCAGCGTGTGTTTTAAAAATAAAAACGCTTGTTTTTAGAATAACATCTAAACTTTATTCATGCCAAATTTCAGGGCTCTATAGTCTATATCTATGCGCAGACACTTTTTAACTCTGCGCCGAAATGCCATGTTTACATTATCTTCTCATCATGGCTGCCTGACGATATGGGTATTTTAAATTTAGTTATGTATTATTTTTAATTTAGTCCATAATAATAATAATAATAATAATAATAATAATAATAATAATAATAATAATAATAATAATAGATCTTTATTGTCCATAAATATGGCAATTTGTCATTTGTGACCTTCCGCCTGGAAGTGGTATTAAGTTGGGATTTGGAAAACGAAGAAAATCGGTTTTAAAGTGAAAAAGGTCAAAATTATCAATTTTCAGTTTTTGGTTGTTTCAGAAACTACAATCATTTTTCTACACAACAACATAATAATTCAACATAAATATTTGCGATAAGTTTTGTAATTTCAATTTTTAAAATACAACTATCAGTAACGCGCATTCAACGCGAGAGTTGCCTTTCTCTCAGATAGCCACCATTTCCAAAGCTTAATAATACTGCGTGCTTTCTCCGACCAATAACATGTTAGATATCACAGCAAAGGGCGTGTCTTTATCTATCTCAGAGAATGCATGGCTAAATCGGCAGTTACGTGATTCAATCACAACCTTACAAATAAGAGATTCTCATTGGTTGAACTGATCACATGCGTCTCAAAGTTCGGCATGGTTAATGCATGCATGCTTTGTGTGTGTGTGTAGTGTGTGTGTTTGAGCATTTTGATACACACCACGTGTTCTTATTTCTTTGTCTAACTGCATTGTATAATGAGGCGAAGTACCTATCTTTCGGAAATTTAACACTAGCTAATTCTTAACGTTATTTAGATTACTTTGTTATGAACAACAGTTTCATCCACTTAGAGATTGCCTACGACAAGCATCTTTAAAATAAAAAAAGAAGAAAAGTAAAAAAAAGCCTTCCAAAATTAATGAACTGCCGATTGAAATACTAACAAAAAATGAAACCGATAAATGTATGGATAGATAAACTGACAGATAGAGAAATAGATAGATAGATTGATAGATAGTAGATAGATAGATAGATTTATGAGAGAGAGAGAGAGAGAGAGAGAGAGAGAGAGAGAGAGAGAGAGAGAGAGATATGTTCATTTTCATCGAATTATGTAAGGGTGTGGGGTGGGGGTGGATCTAAAACAATCCACAATGTTTGCAAACACTAAGCAAAAGGGGAGGAGAATTAAATAGCTGACAATTGACCACAAGGTGAGATGATAACTAGTGACATGTCCTAAACAACTGGGAGTTCTAGCTGTAAGAAGAAGATTCAATTACAAGATTTCATGCAGGTCATTGCAAAATAAGCCCCACCCCTCCTCCTCAAGCTGTCAACTGACTCAAAATGGAAACAATGTAACAAATGATTTGACAAGTCTAATTTTATTAAAATGCAATCCCATTGGTTAATATGTTTCCAATTGATTGACTTTGACTTCTTATGAAACAAAGGTCTTTTCTATAACTATCCCTACCAATTCTTTGCTCCGCCTCCTATCCTTTCTTTATATCTAGCTCAATCGCTCTCTCTCCCCCCCCCCCCCCCCCCCCCCCCCCCCCACCCACGTGTTCACACATACAAATACAACACACATACAGACACACACACTCATTCCCACTCTGCCTTCTTGCACAAGCCCCCCCCCCCCCCCCCCCCCTTCTTTCTCTCTCTCTCCCCCCTCCCCGCGTGTTTCTTTCACACATGCAAACACAAACACGTACACACATACACACACTTTTTCCCTTCCGTCCTCTTCAATGCACATCGCCCCTCCCCCCCCCCCCCTCTCTCTCTCTCTCTCTCTTTCTCTCTCTCTCGTGTGTGTGTGTAATCGTGTGTGTTTGTGTGTATTCGTGTGTGTGTGTGTGTGTGTGTGCGTGCAAGTTTCTTTTCCTTGCTCTCTCATCCTCTTTCTTGATATTTCTCTCTCTGTCCACCCGGCTTTATGTTGTTTCAAACTGTACTGAAAATAGTAGCTGTTCTTTAACTTTTGACATTTTGAAATCTTATTTCCGCTATTAAATAAAACAAAAATGTCATAATAATAATCCTTATTTCATTAATTGTTTAATTAAATGTCAAAAACCCGTCAACAAGTGAACAATTTCATGAAGCTGCAGGCATTTATTTGTGCTTTTATTAATTCTAGAGCATCTTACATAATAATAAATAACTACAAAATTTACAAAAGTAATGTCTGTATCCAAGGAGTTACCTTTGCCCATTGATTCGACTGCGTGAAAAAGGTGCCTCAACTTCAAAGTCGATTTCCTCAAAACTTGGCTTTTACACTCTCCCTACTTCTATCGGTCATATCTCGGCAATGAATAATCAGAATTTCATAAATTTGGTATCAAATTTTTAGACATAAAATAAGCTTTGATTGGGCACAAAAAAAAACAAAATTGAAAATCCCGACTTAATAGTAAATAGTAAATAATGAATTTATATAGCGCCTAAACATCCACGTTAATCGTGCTCTGCGGCGCTTTACATAATAAAAATAAAAATAAAAATGTTTAAAAACAACAAAATTAAAAATCACGACACTACATGATACATAATAAGCATGCATACAAAAAACAGAATCAAAGCAACATCTATTTTATGAAAAATAAGCCTCGCGGAACAACTCAGTCTTCAGACATTTCCTGAAAGATAATACAGTAGAACTCGGAAATAGCGAGTTCGACGGGTCCACTCCTGATTACTCATTACTCACTATTTCCGAGTTCTCGCTATTCCCGAGTTGCCAGGAAAGGTTATAATATTGCTGGTTATTCCCCTCAGTGTGTAATTCGAGTAAAAGCCGTCGCCCCTATTTCAATTTCTTCACAGAAGTGGCAGAATGCTTGGTTTTTGTTGTTTTTTGTTTTTATTTTCAAGTAAAATCATGACTACAAAAAAAAACAAGAACATAGAAGTGTGCGCGCGAGTGTTTGTATGCACTCGGCATGTTTGATGAGGTAAGCAAGCGCATCACTCAATCACTGACCCATTGAAATAATGGTTCCACACTCCCCTCTCTCGCTGATCGTGTCGTTCGTTAACGATGCTACTCGCTGACTGATGCTGCGAAGTGAGGCATGTTGACATGTGCTTACCTCGCGCGTCGCATGGCACCACATCAGGTGAATAATTGACCCCCACCCCCAATACACACACACGCACACGAAAAGAGGCTAGGCTAAAAATATTTAAATTGCCATTGTCTCTTGTTTTGCTTTACTTCGTTCGCAGTCCTAGGCTGGGGCAGGAAATGCTCGTTGACCTCTTTTTCATACTCGCTACTTTCATGCTAATTTTATTGACTCAAATAAGGGAAAAAAACGGGGATTTAGATTTTACTCGCTATTTCCGAGAACGTTACTTTCACGTTCTACTGTACCGTTTCGAGGCGAAGGGTCACATTCAGTTACACTTGTTATAACGTTCTATGATAACTATATCATTGAACAGATATTTTACTCCTACTTATTCTCTCTCTCTCTCTCTCTCTCTCTCTCTCTCTCTCTCTCTCTCTCTCTCTCTCTCTCTTCCTCTCTTTCTTTCACGCGTGCGATATTCACAACCATATTCATTTCATTTTCAATTCGTTACATTTGTGGCAACTCGACACCAAATATTATCATCATTATCAATTGGTCAATTAATTTAACAGTAAATAAATTAATCAGCCAATCAGTCAACGCATCAATCCTTGGTTTTGCTGTACCAAATGAAATATTCAACATTTTTATTGCTGATGGAACGAACGTTGATTTGTACTTGTTAGTTCTACATTTAATCTGACAAAACCTTCTCCCAGATGGTAAAAGATAAATTCATGGAATAAAATATGTTTTTTATTGTTGGTAATTGAGAATGCTTTCCTTTCTATTGCTTTTCCACGAATTCTTTCTACTCCATCAAGAGGATGGTTTATTATTTTTGATGCCTCTTTGATTGATTTTGAAATTTTTGATTTATCTTTAAGTCTGCATCTGCCAAACCATATGGTGCAGCCAAACGCAATTTCACTTTTAATCAATAAGTCATAAACTCTTAACATCGTTTTCTTCCCTACTTGAAATGTCTCACAATTTCCTTAGGATGTATAATCTTTGGGCAACTTTCTTAGATATTATATTAATATGTTGAGAGAAATTGAGGGAACTGTCAATGGTTATTCCTAAATATTAAAAAAGTCAACTACGGTATCTCAACATCATCTTTACCAATCTTCACACATTTTAAGTCGTTTTTATTTTTTACACCAAACACCTGTTCTTTCGTTTTTTCAACATTTAATTCAAGCTGATTTTGTTCACACCAATAGGTGAATGTATTAATTTGTTTGAAATAATTCTTTTCGGTAACTTTATCTTTTAATAAGCCAAGAATAGCAGTATCATCTGCATATTTCACTGTAAAACAATTTTCAAAGGATGGTCTACAGTCGTTGGTGTATAAGATGTACAGGATTGGGGAACTCACGCAGCCTTGGGGGACATCCGTTCGACAACGTTCTTTTGTTGGAGATATTTTCACCCAATTTTACACATTGCGGTCTATGGGTCAGAAACTCTTTATACCATGTAATAAGGTAGTTTGGAATATCCATGTTGCACAACTTTTGAAGCAAAATATCTGTGTTCATGGCACTAAATGCTGACGAAAAGTCGACATACAGGATTCTGGCGTAATTCGAGGGCCTTTGGTCAAGATGTTTTGAGATCGAATTTGTGGCAGTTAAAAGTGTGTCTGTTACACTGAGATGTTGCTGGTATGCAAATTGGTACGGATCTAGCAATTTCAGGTCATGACATTTTTGTAGGAGCTCACATTTTAAAATTTTTTCTAAACATTCCATTACAAGCGATGTAAGCGCCACTGGACAGAAGTCGTTCAATACAGTTGGGCAACGCTTTTTTGGAACTGGAACGACAATCAATGTTTTCCAAAGTACTGGCATTGATTGTTCATTGATTGACCTTTGAAATAGTTTTGTATAAGGTATAGCCAGTTGTTGGTGACAGTTTTTCAAAATAGTTCTGGTAATGTTGTCTGGTCCTGGTGCTTTATGTTCTTTACATCGCCGGAAGAGGTAGCTTACAGTTTCTTCTTCAACATCTGGAGATGGCTCATTGTTATTTGACAAACCGTTGTGCACAGATGGGAGCCTGTCAAAACGACAGTAAATCTTTTCTTTTGGTCTACTCCTCCCATTTGCTTTATCATCTCCCATGCTTTCCTTGCGCAGCCCAATCTCAGTTGTCGCTCCATTTTGTTTTTGTATTCAACCTTTTCTTCTTTTATTGTATTTCTGATCTCCTTTCCCTTTTCAAATTCTAGTTCAATGTCACCACTCATATAGGCAATTTTCTTTACGTTGAGTATATATTTAAGTCGCTTTGTAACCCATGGTTTATTGTTAGGAAATATCCTAATTTCTTTTCTTTCTTTTCTTTAATAATATTTTCAGTACTATTATTTACTTTGTTTTGATTTTGAATACATACTTTCCAACTTTTTAAATGGACATTTTATAGTTTTTTTGTTTTAAAAGTTCGTATATTTCTTCTCTGTGAAATCGGATATTAATAATATCGATATTTTAAATATACCGATTGCTTTAATTTTATTTTATTTTGTCATCAAGTTTCTTTCCCATATGTTGATATGTTTGTTGTTATTTGTATCCATATCTAAAGGCCTTAGCCTGAATAATTATTATTGTAAGAAGTTCTATTAGTTATAAATTTTGACACCCCCACACATTGACAGAGAAGGGGGGGGGGGAGTGGGAGGAATAAAATTATATTAATTGTCAGTTCAAATGATGAAATAGCAATAAACCTCAGCAGAATTTTTTAAAGTTTAAAAGTCAGAACTTTCCTTCTAATTAAAATACGGAATCCGTTTCAATTTATTTGAAGTTTTTCAATCTACCATTTTATTTATATATATGCAATTGAATTACCAGAGGTAAAAATAAACACATTATGTCATTATGTTTATATCTTCTCATTTAAATACTCTCCAACCCTTTTTATTCTCTATGTATTAAATCAAAGAGGGCAATTATTTGCAATTGTTTCAGTGATAAATTGGGGATAAATCCAAAAGTGTTATAGCAAATTGTTTCTTACGTCTTTTAATTATGTAACATTTGCGTCATATTATGTAATAATGTGTTATTTTGAAATGTTTATCTTCCTCTTTATTAATGTAAATGCATTGTCCTTGATAAGACAAACATTTTGTTTTTAGAATAACTAAAATTACTCTATTGTGGTTTTTAAAATTTATAATAATCCATAATCTAGAACCATTTTAGAAGTATTTAACTTGTCTATGCATATTACATATGTGGGAATTTTCCATCATTTGACCAAAAGTAATTGTATTATTATTATTATTATTATTATTATTATTATTATTATTATTATTATTATTATTATTATTATTATTATTATTATTATTATTATTATTATTATTATTATTATTATTATCAGGGACGGCTGGTAATAATGGGCAGGGTGGGCAAATACCAGCCTGTTTTTTCAAGTTATATGCTGTATTACCATGTCCGAAATAATCTAATTTAAATTAGATAATTTTAAAAGTTAGTACTTAAACTTGATACTTCGTACTAAAATCAATTTGTGTGTATTTTTGATAGATTGAGAATCACCATGCAGCCCGTAATGCATAAACCAGGATACGCTCCTGTTCTTTTTATCACCCCCCCCCCCCCCCCCCCCCCCCCAACCACTCCACTCTGTCATCTCATCGTCACGTCGCCTGACGCTGAACTCCGAGTTTGCTGTCTGGCCTCTCTAGTTCTAGGTCGGGCTAATTCAAATGAGCCCACCTTATAAACCAGCGAACGCTAAATAGGTTGCCTTACTTGTGCTGGTACCATTGATGTAATCACATTGGGAAGGTTCATGTATTGAATTAAATTTACTAATATTATATCAAGTTAGTATTAACTTGTGTTGTTTTTATATATTTAAATCCGTTTAAATTATTTCTTTTTTTTTTTTCTCGTTTTCTTTAGTGATTCTCAAAACTCATTTAGTTAAATGGTTTTCTTATTTGTTTTTTTTTTGTTTGTTTTTGTTTTGTTTTTTTTGTTGTTGTTTTTTTTAAACAAATTAATTTGTTACTTCCTTTTTTCCCCAAATTCTTAAAGTAATTACCGCTGTATTTTTATTGGCAGACTAAATATTTTTGCAAAACAATGTATTTTCTATTGTATTCCCTCTAATAAAACAAAACACTTTTATTCAAAAGTCACGACTAAATAAATATATAAAATACAACCATCATTTTGGTTTTCTGAACAATTGAATTAGTATTATACGAGAAATATTCTTCTGAGAAAGGAGAGAGTTGAATTCTAAGTTATAGAGGAAATAAATACGTTTAAAGGAAGGGTGGGCAGCTTCCGTACTTGCCCGTCCTGAAGCTAATACATACATAAGATGGTTCGCGATGAAGAGGCGGGAAGCTAGGGGTTGGTTGGGTAAGGAGTAAAGATAACACGGTCGTTATTGTTATAGTCTAACGAATGCATGAGGAGAGATTGGTAGGATTATTTTGTCTTAATTGTATTGTATGATTTATTGGCGAAAGCCTAAGATTAAATAAACTTTCGTATGGTAATCATCATTGTCGACGACATCGTCGTTGTCATCGTAATCATCATCATCATTAACAACAACAACATTAACAACAAGTACTACAATAGCAATAAAAACAATATTAACATCATCATATAATTTCCGTCATCGTCTCCACAACTATCATTCTAACCAACAGCACCACCAAAACCACTACCATAATTACATCTTCCCTCAACGTCTCCTCTTCCTCCTCCTCCTCCTCCTCCTCCACCACCACCACCGCTACCACTATTCCAACCACTACCACCACCGGCACAATCATTCTAACCACCAAGAGAGCAGTAAAAATGATGCAATTTGAACTCTGAATGAAACTCGAGTCATATCGCTGTTGTTGCTTCTCGATGAAAACTTTAAAGTTACTACGTACTACTGAAAACCAGTAATGTAACAGAAATATTCATCTCGCCTTTGAGGGATTAAAGCATCTCTTTAATTTTTCGAGTGAAGGAAATGGACTTGTATTGTCAAGGTGTTGTCGCACTATGTCTCGTCGCTTTATTTTTTTGTTGTATTCTCTTTCGTGATTCATTTTTGATTTTTGTTTGGAATAATTAAAATCTACTGCTATTGTCATTTCATTGTGAGTGTGATTATTTGTGGTTGAAATATTTTATTTTTTTTTAAAGTGAAAAAAAAATAATAAAAAAATTTTAAAAATAAATAAATAAATAAATATATATATATTTATATATATAATATATATATATATATATATATATATATATATATATATATATAATATATATATATATATATATATATAATATATATATATATATATATATATATATATATATATATATATATATATAATATATATATATATATATATATATATATATATATATATATATATATATATATATATATATATATATATATATATATATATATATATGACCGAATCATCTTTGCCCCACCACTATAAATAGGCTAGAACCGCCACTGTTATTACTAGAAGTAGTAGTAGTAGTAGTAGTAGTAGTTGTTGTAGTCGAAGTTGGAGTTGTTTTTGTAGTAGTAGTAGTAGTAGTAGGAGTAGTAGAGGTGGTGGTAGTGGTAGTAGTTGTAGTAGTAGGAGGAGGACGAGGAGTGAATACTCAAGAAAGAAAAAAAGAGACATGTATCATTCATTAAATAACATATATAGAAAATATCTTGTCACTTTCGCAAAATGCGATGTATTGAATTAAAGCCGCTCTTTCCTATTTCTTTTATCTCAAAACTTACTCACAACTGATTCACTGGAGTGACAGTTGTATATCACCATCACAACTTCATTTGGTACACCAAAACCATCAACATCCCTTACCACCACCACCATCGCATCACCACTGCTACAACCAACATTACAGCATTGCCATTGCCACAACCACCACATCACTTCTACCACCACCACATCACTTCTACCACCACCACCACCATACCACAGCTTCATCATCGCTACAACAACCAACACCTCTTCCACTAAAACTAGCATTAATATTACTGATATGATTGGGGTCTTTTGGCCTTTTTGAGTGTTTCGAAGCAATATCCTTAGATTTAGATATTGCATTTTCTGACCTTATACTAATTAAAAATACTCATTTAGTTAAGTTTCTTGACAAACCAAATAATTTTGTAATTACTAGAGATTGCTGCGTGTTTGAATGATGAAGATCAGATCATATTTTAATTTGGGTTTGGTGTTAGCTTTTATATAAATGTTTGTATAAATAATAATACATGACATTTATAACGCGCATTTTCATCACTGGGTGATGCTCAATGCGCGAAACAATAATACAGTGACATTATTATACAAATGAAACATTATACAAACTACATCAACATAATATTATCATTATACAACAATGTAATAACTAAACATAAAGTCATTAATACAAGATATAATACATCCACATGCTATGTCAAATACGGAAATAATATAAAATAATGATATAATAACATAAACTAAATTAACATTCATATTGGGGTCAAATTACAAAGATGCATTAATCAAGATGTGTTTTAACAAAGAGATGGTGTTTTAACTTTGATTTAAATATTGATAAGGACTGCGCTTCTCTTATTCTTTTAGGAAGAGAGTTCCAGATGGAAGGTCCGACGTGACTGAACGATCTGCCGCCGTAAAATTTATATTTATATTTATTTGTAACAATTAATTTTGTAGAATCTAGTGCAGAACGTAGACTCCTCGTTGGCTTATACGTTTCTAAAAATTCAGTAATATACAATGGTGCTTGATCATTAAGGCACTTATAGCACAATACTGCTAGTTTAAATTCAATTCTCACTTTAACTGGTAACCAATGCAGCTCATACAAAAGTGGCAACGAGTAGGATGTTATCTTCTTTCTTAAAATCAATTTAGCAGCCGCATTCTGGATACTTTGAAGGCGTGATATTTTATCGTTGCTTACATTCGAGATTAACGAATTACAGTAATCTATTTTAGATAGTATGAAAGATGTTATTAGTTTGCATGTTACTTCTCTTGTTAGGAAAGGTCTAACTGAAGCAATTCTTTTTAATCCTATTGTCAAACTTCTACATAGAGAATCAAACTGTGCCTGCATAGTCATATGTTGATCTAGCATTACCCCGAGGTTTTTCACACACGTTGAGAGGTTAATTGTGCACCCATTTATATTTAGAGTAAACTTCAGAAAATCATCTTTCAAAACACTTTTTCTACCACACACCATCACCTCTGTCTTTTCATTATTCAGCTTTAACTTGTTAATTTCCATCCAGCATTTAACATCTCTAATACAGTCTTCAACACGGGTAATCAATGATGGGATATTACTAGGGATATCGCTTACATAGATCTGAGTGTCATCAGCATAGAAATGATACATTAATTTATTTTTAACAAAAATATCCGAAAGAGGTTGAGTATAAAGAGTAAAAATAACAGGACCAAGGACAGACCCTGCGGAACGCCGTAATTTAGAGGAAATGTTTCTGATACTGCGCCATCGATCAGAACCGACTGAGATCTTGATGTTAGGTATGATTTAAACCAACTAAGCGCAGTGTCTCTTATTCCAAAAGTAATTTCTAATCGTTTAATAAGTATCTCGTGATCAATGGTGTCAAATGCAGCCGAAAGGTCCAACATAGTCAATAAACAGACATGATTTTTGTCAATACTTTTAAGAATATCAGTGCATACTTTTAAAAGGGCAGTTTCAGTGCTATGATGTGATTTATAGGCAGATTGGAAATTTTCACTTAAATTATTTAGATGGATATGATACAAAAGTCTTTTTAACACAATGCGTTCAAGCACTTTGGATAGATATGGAAGGTTGGAGACAGGTCTGTAATTTTTCAGTTCGTTTACATTTAGATCGGACTTCTTTAATAGTGGTTTAACAATGGCACGTTTAAACGAGTCGGGGACACTACCTGAGACCAACGAATTATTTATAAGTTCAGTTATTGTTGGTAACAGTTCTTCAATACAAGCCTTAAGAATACTAGTTGGGATGGGGTCTACTAAGTCACAATATTTTGATGGGCTATCTAAAATGGCTGACTTCACTTCATCCTCAGTGGCTGGATCGAAAACATGTAGTGGCGTTCCATGGAATGGTCCAAAGCTCGGTGACGATGATGATGATGTATTGTATAAGTTTTCCCTAATGGATTTTATCTTGCCGTGGAAATAGTTGGCAAAATTTTGAGCTAGTTCGGTGTTATTTCTAGACGCTGGAAGGGGTGTGGATTTCTTACTGCCAAGAAGGTCGTTTGCGGTGGAAAACAGTTCTTTGCAAGATGTAATGCTTTGAAATTTTTCGTTGTAGTGGGCCTTTTTTGCGCATGTGATGGCGTTATAAAGAGCCGACTTAGCTGCTTTGTAGATATCCTTAAATACCGTTAGACCACTCTTTCGCCATTTCCTTTCAGCCTGTCTCTTTTTTCTCTTTAATTCCTTTATCTCGGAATTGAACCATCGCGAGTGTGGTCGATTCGATACGACCCGACGTTGTGGCGGTGCCTCACGGTCAATAATAGATCGCAATACTTTGTTGAAGTCGTTTATATTTTTAACCTCATTTATGACGTCACGAATGCTATCTTGTAAACCACTGATATCAATTTGTCTATAATTCCTTGTTGTTATGTTTCGTTTCGGGAGATCAACTTTCTTTAATGCGATATCCACAAATAAAACTTTGTGATCGGATATCGCTAGGTCAACAACTTCGGTCTTTCTTATTCTATTACTTGACACAGGGGAGATGACCCAATCAATGATGTTGCCGGCCTGGTGTGTTGTCTCGGTGATGTGCTGGTGTAAATCGTTGTCGTGTAGGATTTTCTTGATTTTGGAGACTGTCGGAGAAGTGGAATTAAAATGTATGTTGAAATCTCCAATAAAAATATATGGTGAACTTTTAAGGTGCACACTTTGTTCTATACGTTCGGACGAAATACATTTTTCTCTCAAAAAATACACTTTTTGGGGCCTTAGAATACACTTTTCATTCTGGGAAGGTTGGCAGGTCTGCTGTAATGACTTGTGGCAAAATAATTCTTATAATGGGCTGTCATTACTCGCACCCCTGAAGCGCCCGATCATTTGATCGTTTTCGGAATGAGGAGATTTATTTATCTATTTAATTTTTTGGTTTATTTATATATTTATTTATTTAGTATGCCCTTTTTTTGTTGCCTCTGATTGTTCTTTCTGTTTCTAGTGAGATATATTCATTTCTTTCCTCCTCCTCCCCCTCCCCACACCCCCCCCCCCCCCCCCCACCCCCTGTTTCTGAGATTTAAAAACATTTACAAAAATTCTATTACTGGGACTGTTTGCAAGATGTACAGCTTTTTTTAAAAAACAAACCCATATTGATATTCTGGAATGCCCATTTTTAAAAGACTTTTCCTTTAGTTTTTCCCTTTTTTTTTTCTTTATCGGACTAAAGGTGTAAAATCCTATTTAGTTTACAACAATGACTTCTTGGTTTTTAGCATTAGCTTTTAGAATGATTGTCATATTTTCTACTTTCTCATGTGATATTTTTACAACTTATTAGCATATATTTCTTTTTACACAAAATGAAAAAAAATATATCTAGGTTAATTATAATTATATATGCCATTGATTTTCATTGTCATGGTAATTCTGGCATACGGTTTTAATCTTGAATGGTTTTTGCTTGTTCATACATTGTACTAGCTGCTTGTAGCTTGTCAGATTCGTTTTAAGGTAGAACAGAAAGAAAGAAAAAAACTGCTTTAACTCTGCCTTGGTTTCCTGCTTCTTATAGATTAATAGCAATGTTGACTAGCTAATTTATGATATGAAGATTGCAACAATACCTTATCAATGATTATCAATAGCTCCTGTTAACACTCACAATCACTTATCCGAATACTGAATACAAATTAGATTTTTGAAATTAGCTTAAATGCATTGATTTGTTAATTACATGCCCCATTAGTATATATTGATAGTAAATGGTCCAGGGACCTGTCAAACCAAAAGTATGCTAAGTTTGTTTTTGATTTTGTTTTTTTCTCTCTCTTCCCACTAGATTTTCACAGAAAGATGAACGGGCAAATAATTCCTGGAACTTGCATTGCTGTGGACTTTTGGAAGATAAGAGGACTGAAAGACCAGTTGATTCATTTTCTAACACACCTCCACGGTGACCATATTGTTGGACTGACTTCCTCATGGACACGCCCCATCTATTGTTCAGAATTTACAGCACAGCTTTTGGAAGCTCATTATGGTGTGTCCAAGACATTGATGAATGTTCTCCATGTAAATCAGTGCACATTGGTACACATTCCAAATTCATCTGATTCCTTTTGTGTCACGGCGTTTGATGCAAATCACTGTCCAGGAGCCTTGATGCTTTATTTTGAAGGATCATTTGGAAACATTTTTTTCACAGGTGATTTTCGATTTTCAATTGAGATGAATGTAATTTTGCAACATCTTGTCAGGAAAATTGACAAACTCTATCTAGACAATACATTTTGCTCTGAAGATTGTGATTTCCCTTCAAGAGAGATTTGTCAACAAAAGATCATAGATATTGCAAAAGACCATCCAAATTCTGAAATAATTATTGGTATCCGAAAGCTTGGAAAAGAACTCATGTTAGCACAGTTAGGTGTTGAGATCGATGAAACAATTTTTGTGTCCCCAGAAAGATATCAAATTTCACAGTGTCTTTTTGATTGCAATGTTTTTGCTGTTGCCTCAAACGAAGAGAAGGCTCGAATTAGAACCCTGCCACTTCACAGTATAACAAGAGAGTTGTTATTCAGAAAGAACCAGATCACCCCAACAATTGCTATTTTGCCAACTGCTATATTTACAGGTTAGTGCAATTTTTATTCTAAAAACCATAAACATGGATTTTTAAATTGTAACTTTGATCATTTTGAGCTTTGAGCTTTTTTTCTTCTATATAGCGCAATATCCACTAAACATGCTCAAAGCTATCTGACAAGCTACAAGCAGTGCCCGATCAACAGCAACACGTAACATGTAGGACGAGACATGAGACCTGTTAGGTGATATTACAATTTTTTTGTCCAACAGAGGCAACACTGTTAACAGCCAGATACTCATTTTACACCTGAGTACAGTGAGACAGTGTGAGTCAAGAGCCTTTTGCAAGGATTCAACTATGTGGCGAGCAAGGCTCAAACACAGGACCTTCTGATCTAAAAGTGAGTGTCATACCACACTACCATATAGCCACACAATTTAATTTTAAAGTATGTTTTGAATTTAAAATCCCATTGGTGCAGATAGTATATTAAATCTGAAATAGCCTGCACTTCATCATCATCATCATCATCTTCATCATTGGCTAAGTTGGAAGAGCACTTATCTCGAAAGCAAAGGGATTTATATCTGGCTACAGTTGAGATTTTTTTTCTGACTCTATCACCCATTCAAAGCAAGGGTTCGTAGTAATTGAGTCTGTCTTAGATCTGGCAGGAAATACTTTGCAATAGACTAACGTCCTATTCAAAGGGTAGCTAGCATTAACTGCTATTGTTATTACTACTACTACTATCACTACTACTACTTCTACTACTATTACTACTACTAAAAATTTATTTTTTTAAAATTGAGCTTTTATATAGCGCAATATCCACTAAACGCGTTCAAAGCGCTTTACAAGAGGTCCCCTGGCCAACAGCAACATTTAACATTTAGGACGGGACATGACGTCTGTTAGGCGAGATTACATTTTTTCGGACAGAGACAACGCTGTTAATGGCCAGGTACTAATTTTACACCCGAGTACGGTGAGAGAATGTGAGTAAAGAGCCTTCTCCAAGTACTCATATATGCACTGAGCGAGACTCGAACCCAGGACCTTCCGATCTGAAAGCGAGTGTCATACCACTAGACCACATAGCCGCACATTACCAGAGCTGCCTACCTACTGCAAAAAATGCGGAATTGTACGCATTTTCAGCGATTGTACGCTTGTACGCATTTCCCCCAAGATTGTACCCATTTTCAGTTTACAGAGTCACTTCAGTTTTCTTTAGTTGTAATTAATATTATTACTAGCCTATTGAGAAACCTTGGTGACCAAGTGGATTTTCATATATTTTTTGACCAATTATGATCTTCATGCTGGGAGGTAGAATTCTGAAAGGATTGAATTATAGTCTTGGGAACATCATTGTTGCTGCAATTGAGCTTGTGCGGTGTGACTTTATGCAACTATACCTTCCTCTTGCTTTCACAATGGTTAGTTTTCGTCGATTTCAGGATTGTACCCATTTTTATGAAATCTCCCCCATTTTGAGGTCCCATTGTACACATTCTCATCAGATTGGGTTGGCAGCTCTGCATTACTATATTAATACTACTACTACTACTACTACTACTACTACTACTACTACTACTACTACTACTACTACTACTTCTACCAGGGATGCCACTTTTCCGGTTTTAGCCGGAAATCCGGTTTTTTTTACCACCAGCCGGTTTTAATCCGGACCCTCCGGTTATTGTCCGCCGTCACTATTCAAAAAAAAAAAAAAATTTTTAAGAAGAAGAAAAAAATCGCGATCGAGATTTGAGCCGGAACTTTTTCGCCGGGTGAATAATTTGGGCTGTCACCGCCGGTCGAATATTTGGGCACCTAAATGGCAGTTTATCTCCGCCCATCCCCATCACAATTCCTCCTTTAAAAATTTTTTTTGGATAAATAAACAGTGATTTTGAGAATTTCTCAGATATTTTCCGCTGAATTTGCCGTGTCAAACATTTCCCTCAAAACCACAAAATCACCATTATGTCTTATGTCATATTTTGACACCTGTGCAATAGTTTCGTGAAATTTAGTGACGGTCCCGTTTTTATGACGTCGGGCCAGACTGAATGGCACCAGATTGACACAACTGCTAGTTGATGGTTGAAGGGGAGGGACAAATCTCTCTCTCTCTCTCTCTCTCTCTCTCTCTCTCTCTCTCTCTCTCTCTCTCTCTCTCTCTTTCCCTCTTTCCCTTTGCCTTTCTTTCCATTTCCCTTCTTTTTTTTTTTTGATATAGAATTCCTAAGATCAATTCATAAATTATTCTGGTAGAGAAGTCTCCCCCCTCCCTCCCTCTCTCTCTCTCTCTCTCTCTCTCTCTCTCTCTCTCTCTCTCTCTCTCTCTCTCTCTCTCTCTACCACCACTACTATTACAACCACCACCACATCATCATTCCTACCACAACTATTACAACCACCACCACACAATTATCTCTAAAAGACCACCACTACTACAACCACCACCTCATCATCATCCCTACCACCACTACTACTACAACCACCATCACGTCATCATCTCTAAGACCACTACTACTACAATCACCACCACATCATCATCCCTACCACCACTCCTACTGCAACCACCACCACACCATCATCCCTAGCACCACTACTACTACAAATACCACCACATCATCCCTACCACCACTACTACTACAACTACCACCACATCATCAACCCTACTACCACTACAACAACCACCACCACAATATCATCCCTAGCACCACTACTACTACAAATAACACATCATCCCTACCACCACTACTACTACAACTACCACTACATCTTCATTCCTACCACAGCTACTACAACCACCACCACACAATCATCCATACGACCAGTACTACTATAATCACGACCACATCATCCCTACCACCACTACTACTACAACCGCCACCACATCATCATCCCTACTACAACCACCCAATGTAATTACACTTTCAACTTTTGAAATTCTCCGAGTTGTGTCAGAAATTGCTGCGAGACAAACAAATTTTGGATCGCATCTCCATGAACTTGAGTGAAGTTCAAATTTATAGGTTATGGTTGCATGGGTTGATTTGTTTCTCGTCCGCGCAAGTTTTCAGGCTTTTTAAAATTTGCCTGGTGGCATCCCTGTATTACCACCACTACTACTACTACTACCACTACTATTACTATTTCCACTACTAATACTATTTCCACTGCTAATACTACTACCACTACTACTACTACTACTACTACTACTACTACTACTACTACTACTACTACTACTACTACTACTACTACTACTACTACTATTACTACCACTACTATTACTACTATTTCCAGTACTGCTACAACTACTACTACTACTACTACTACTACTACTACCACTACTATTACTACTATTTCCACTACTACTACTACTACTACTACTACTACTACTACTACTACTACTACTACTACTACTACTACTACTACTACTACTACTACTACTACTACCACTACTATTACTACTATTTCCACTACTGCTACTACTACTGGTTTAATGCCACAGAAACTGGGATAAACTCAGGCTCCAATGGACTTATAGTTCTGAAGTTCTACTCTGACTCTGAGGATCTATACAATTTCAGGAGCATAATTTATTGTGAGATGTTTAACGTTTAAATGTCATTATATTTTCAGTACTATCACAGTTTTCTTTTATAACATTGCGTTGACCATACTCAGTATGCCAGAATGTTTCATTTATTTGTCCAGATGACTATATTGGCCCTACTCTCTTACCTTTTAATAATCTTTCATTTGCCTTCTTAGCCCAATTCTATCTTATTGCATCAAACTTTTCAATTATTGATTATTTATGTAATACGCCATAAATAAACATTTTAAAATTTGTTCCTTATTTCAGGCTTGCCTTGCAAACCATTCTGTCGTGATCCAAACATTTTTGTGGTGCCCTACTCAGATCATTCCAGTTTCCCTGAACTTGTGGAGTTTGTCAAACTACTTCAGCCCCACCGTATCATCCCAATTGTAAAGTGTCATAAAGGTCCTTTTGGAAAAGACATAAGTCATCGTTTTGATATGACATTATTAGAATCATATGTAAAATCAAGTAGAATATCTAATCAAAGTCAAATGCCTCAACTTGGTGTTTTAGAAGACGATTCTGAAGACCAAAATCAGAGTAGTTTATCTGTCTTTAACAAAGAATCTGCCATTTCTTCATCATCACAACAAATGGCTGTGGCAGGCAATAGTTGCAAAAAGTATCTGTCCATTAAAGCAAATTTGAAACCCTTTGAGAAAATACTGAAAACAGCACCTTCGTTGAAACGAAAATTGTCAATCCCAGTAAACCGAAAAAAGAAAATTGCAACAGGGGTGATCTTTCAAGATGATTTAGAGGAGCCAAACCACATCTCAGAAAATATTTTGGACAGCTGTGTCATCCCACAGTGTGGCATTGTGAATATGACAATGACCAGTCAGAGCTTGATAGCTGGTCAAAGAGAAATCTCAGCCGTCAGAGAGGAATGTCCCATTTCTACAAGTGCATCGATTAATGATAACAGTTTGCAAAGTGTTCATCATGGAAGTAATTCAATTGGTGATGCTAATTTGTCAATGGACAAATATGACAATTCAAAAAGGACTAGATGTCGTCTTGGGAAAGATGTAACAAAGATCAATAAATATTCAGACGTTGGAGAGTTATGTTCTATTTCTAAGAATGCATTGAATAATGATGACAACGTGCAAAGTGTTGATCATGGAAATAAGACACCTTCAGGTACTCGTTTGTCATTGAATAAAGATGCAAATCCGAAAAGGCTGAAGCACTGTTTTGAGGATGAAGTAACTAAGAGTAATGAAGTTTCGGCTAGTGCAATGAATAATGATGACAGTGTGCAAAGTGTTGAACATGGAAATAATTCACTTACTAGTGCTAGTTCTCATTTGCCAATGGATAACAATGACAACCAGGAAAAGCTGGGGAGCTGTCTTGAGAATGAAGTAACAAAGTTAAATAAAGATACAGTCCTCGGAGAGTTATGTGCCAATTCCAAGAGTTCATCGAATAGTGTTGACAATTTGCAAAGTGTTCGACATGAAAATAAGGCACCTTCAGGTACTAATTTGCCATTGGATAAAGATTCAAATTCCAAAGGGCTGAGGCACTCTCTGGAGGATGAAGTAACAAAGAGTAATAAAGTATCAGCTGTGAGAGAGTTATGTTCCATTTCTAAGGGTGCATTTAATAGTGACGACCATTTGCAAAGTGTTCATCATGAAAATAAGGCATTTTCGGTTGCTAAATTGTCACTGGATAAAGGTGCAGATTCTAAAAGGCTGGAATGTTCTCTTGATAATGAAGTAATAGGGAGCTCCAGTGATTTGCAAAGTGTTGATAGGGAAAATTCTGTACTGGATAGTCTGTCATTTGATGAAAATGTTATAAAGAACCTTATTGCATTAGATCAAGGAAGTTCCAATTCAGAGGTTTGGGTGACAGCTGATGATAATATAAAAGCACCACACCTTCAAATGACTTCGAAACCAGCAGATTACATAAACTGTAAAAATGACCTAGATAAGAGTGGAGAATCAGTTAGAGATCGCTTACCAAGTGAGCAGGTCAAAACTATGTCTTGTCAAGCACAAACAAATGGTGGTAGTGTATCCAAAGATTTATCCAGTCCATGTAGAAGTAATGAAAATGTAATGAATAAGGACATGTTAAAAACAATGATATTCCCTGGCTACACATCAGGCCGCTTCACACATATAAAACCTCAAGACAATTATAATAAAAATGAAAAGCAGAAGTTCAGTCTGAGACCCTTCTTTCAAAATGGAAATTCTAAACATTTGTTAAGCAAATTTTGCAGTGAAAGTGATTTTCAAAATGCTTTGGCTCAATTGATGTGATTTAATAGGTTTTTAATTACTAGTCACTGTTACTGTTATTATATCTTTAATTCTCATTCTTCTTCCCCTTCGTCTTCTTCTTATTATCTTCTTCATCGTCATTGTTATTATTACTGGAACGGGGTCGACTATCCCATTCATCTTCCTTTCTACTTCGGCTGAAATGAGCATTAAGTGTTGCAAGCACCTTAAAAACCACAAAAAAATAAACATTTAAGCATTTTTCCAGATGTGTAACAATTTGCAGCTAAATTGTCATCTTTTTTATCAATTCTTTGGCATTGTGTCAGACCTGCCAACCAGTACGATTAATCGTATTTTAGTACGATTTTTGGACCCCGAATATGCGGATACGATTTTAGTGGATTTCATACGATTTTTTTAAAGATGTGTGATGTGAATGATCTTGATGATACATTTGATGCATTGATGATACACACTTGTCGTACACCAACTGTTGACCGTGTTTCTGAATGAATGATGCATCACATTTAATACTAATACTATAGTTATCATTTCAGTTGCTTATATGATGCCGGTTTTCACCAATATTTTTCTCATACATTTTTGAGGATTTGCATAGAATTATGCATATAAGTTTGTTTTATACTTTAAATAGTCTCAGACCACATTTAAACTTTTGCCACTTATTAAATAGCAAATTCTAAGTGAAAATTTAATTGAACCAACATCTTTGACTATGAAGCCTTCAATTAAAAACTGTATTGCAAATTAACTTAAACACAAATGGGTTATTTCGGGCAGGGAGGTACATACTGTGTCTTCTATCCCCTTATATCTGTTTTCCAACATGCTTTCTGTCTTTGTCTCGGAATGAGATTACTTGGTTTTGTCCTGGCACTGGCCGGAATCCTAGCTGGGAGGGAAACAGTCAAATGCATAGTTATTGTTTTGGGAGATGATATTTTTTTCCTTGTAAATCATCTCTCTGTAATGTATTATTATTTTTATTTTGAATGTATAATGTAAGCATTTGAGTGTGTTCCTCTTTGTTGGATTTTGTGCTTGTGTCTGGATGAGACTTGTAGGTGATTTCAAACTAAGTACATTGGTGGTATGCTCTTGGAATCTACATCTGATCCCTATTTGTTCTCAATTCCCCTTTGTCTTACTTTTTCTTGGGTGCTTTAATTGTAATTCTAGAACTTTTTACTATCCCATTTTCTTCCGTTTTACTGGCGCTAATATAACCTAAATGTGTTGCAAGCGCCGTAAAACCCTTAAAAACAAACAAAACAAACCTTTATAATAACTAAATTACTCTATTTTGATTTATAAAATTTATAATGATCTTTTTTTTTTCTTTATTATTTTGTAGGAGTCTGGAATTACGGTAATTACGGTAATTGGTTCAAAATGAATTTTTTAGAGAGAGAGAAGAGAGAGAGAGAGAGAGAGAGAGAGAGAGAGAGAGAGAGAGAGTATATGGAAAATATCTTGCTACTGTTGCAAATTGTCATCTATTGAATTGAAAACCACTCTCCCAGATATTTTATCTCAATACTTTCTCATAACTGATGTACTGGGCTAGCAGATATCAGCATCTCTTACCATCAACATCATGACATCATCACTTCTACAACTATCATCACAGCATTGTCACTGCCACAACCACCACCACATCACTTCTACCACCACAGCTTCATCATCATCACCCCACCACCACTAGAGCACCATCGCTACAACCAACACTTCTTCCACTGACACTAGCATCAATACTACCAACATGTTAAGGGTCTTTTGGTCATTTCTTTGAGTGTTTCGAAAGCAACTTCCTTTGATATTGCAATTTCTCAGCCTTATGCTAATTTTAAATGGCCATTAAGTTTGAGTTTCTCGATAAATCGATAATTTTGTAATCACTAGAGATTGCTTGAATGATGAAGATCAGAGTTTATTTTGATTTGGGATTGATGTTAGCTTTTATATAAATTTTTGTAAAGTGCGCACTTTTTTTCCACATGTGCGAACAAAATACACTTTTTTAATAAAAAATACACTTTTTAGGGTCATGGAATACACTTTTCATCCTGGGAAGGTTGGCAGGTCTGTTGTGTTGCTTCACAAATTTTTGTCCTCCAGAAAATGTATAAGGAAAGTGTAAGGAAAACTACACGCTTTCCTTATTTTGTAGTACAAGTATTTGAGGATGGCATCGCAACTTGGCAGTCTTTTTTGTTTTGTTGTTCTTTATCAGGTATAAAGTAGCGCTTTCCATAAATGTTTTAATTACACTAAAACTTTTTAATATTAAATGTACCTTATAAATTAATTTCACAGACTAAAAAACATTGTCAAACAGTCGAGGAGCAATTCCCATTCAAATCTCACTGGGTGGGGATCCTGATCTCCCATAGTGGGCAGGGAAGTACATGCTGTGTCTTCTATCCGCCCATACCCGTTTTCCAATTGTTTCCTGTCATTGTCTTGGAATGAGATTACTTAGTTTTGTCCTGATCCTTGCAGGAGTTCCTTGGCTGGGAGGGAAACAGTCGAATGTATATTTATAGTTTTGGGAGATAATATTTTTTTCCTTGTAAATCATCTCTCTGTTATGCACTGTATTATGTTTAGTTTACATATTTTATTATATGATTGGTAAACATTTGAGTGTATTCCTCTTAGTTGGGACCTGTGCTTGTGTCTGGATGAGACTTTTAGGTGATCTCAAACTAAGTACTTTGACGGTGTGCTCTTGGAATCTACATCTGTTCCCTATTTGAACCAATTCCCCTTTGTCTTACCTTTTCTTTTGTGCTTTAAATGTAATTCTAGAACTTTCAACTATCCCATTTTCTTCCTTTTTACTGGCGCTGATATGACCTTAATGTGTTGCAAGTGCCGTAAAACTCTTAAAAATTAAAAAAACAAAAAAACATTCAAATCTTGAGAAAAAAAGAGTGGTGTGGTTAATAATCGCCATTAGTAAAAGTAACCATGTGGTGCTGTGATGGTCAAGTGACCTTGATGGATCTGAGTCCGATTTCGTCAGGGTCCAGTTTGTCAGTTTTTTTTAAATTTTATATTATACATTGTCCATTTCATTCAAAGTAATCATTTGGCGCTGTGATTTAACTGTGGGTCATGTAACCTTGATAAATCTGAGTCGGATTCCGTCAGGATCCAGTTTATCGGTTGTTTGGGGTCGAGAATATATAGTTATAATTATAGTATTGGGAGATGATATTTTTTTCATTGTAAATCATCTCCCTTATGTATTGTTATTTTTTTATTTTTAACATATGAGTTGTAAACATTTGAGTGTATTCCTCCTAGTGGGATCTTGTATGGTGTCTGGGTGAGACTTTTAGGTGATCTCAAACTAAGAACTTCGATAGTATGCTCTTTGAATCTACATGTGTTTCCTACTTGAACCAATTTCCCTTTGTCTTACCTTTTCTTGGGAGCTTTAATTGTAATTCTAGAACTTTTTACTATACCATTTTCTTCCTTTTTTACTGGCGCTGATATGAACTTAGGGGCAGCGTGGCTCAGTGGTACGGTCTTTGCTTCGTACCCGAAAGGCACCGAGTTCGATTACCCGCTGCTGCGCTGTGTTGCCTTGAGCAAGTCACCTCGCCCTAGCTCAATTGGCAGTGCTGATCTGCGGCTGACACCTGGGTTATTCCAGTCTTCCCTTGGAATAGATCCTTGAGACAAATTTCCCCTACGGGATGAATAAAGGGAATTTTACTATTTTTTATTTATTTATTTTAACTTAATGTGTCGCAAGCACTGCAAAACCCTTAAAAAACAAACAACAAACCACATCGATGGTTGGCGGATCGAAACTCTAAAGTCTACATAGAGCTTTGCACAACATGTTTTATTTAATTTCGGGCGGAGCAGACCTCTGATGCGAGACTTCAGAAGTTTGATCCGCCAACTGTCGACATGTAGCCTGTTGGTAATCATTGTACAAATTAAAATGTAAAGCATGTATATTTGACAGTTGATATTATCTAAGTCCAAAGAATTTAACTCTTTGTTTTTGTTGTTGTTGTTGTTATGTGTACAGAAATTTTAATAAAGATGTTTGCTCATCATATAAATCTAGCATGACAGTTTTTTTACATCACTTGCGGCTGCAAATAATCACTGATTTGTGGCTGCAGAATCTGCAATTTTTTTCAAATTATTGCAAATTTTTGAGATTTTGCATATATATTGATATTTTACCACTGACCCAGTGATATTGATAGCTATATCTGTCCTGCACTGTACTTCTCAAAATAGAAGAAAATTACGAGAACAAGATAATAATAGTCAACATTCATATTTTATTCACTTTATCATTGGCACTTAAATAATATTCAGACTCAGTTATTTCTTCACTGGTACAAACTGGTATTTCACCTCTGTAATACTAACGGACTCTCCAGCTTTCTCATCATAATCATACCATTCCTGAAAAAAAAGAAGATAAGAAATAGGATGTAAAAAACAGAAACCAAGATATACTTGTGTGGGTCACACTCATATTATTACTCATATCTCGTCTTGCAAATAAATAGAAATATAGATTGTAACTCAATTTTAAAAATAAACGTAAAGATTTTATTTCACTTATTTAATTATAATATTAGACTAAGGGAATATTAGTAAGATTTAACAGAACTAATTGACACATAGCAGATGCAGGCTCAAACGAAATATGTTAGATAACGTCATATGGTACACCTGAGCCAGCAACACAGCATTAGTTTGCAACCAATTTTTTTGATTTGCTTCCCATACATTTGATCTGAAAACACTAAACCATACAGGGTTCCCACTCTGTCGGGAAGTCGGGAAATGGTCCTGAATTTTTAAATTTCCTCAAGATCGGGAAAAAAACGGTCTTGAAAATAAAAACGGTCTTGATTTTTCTTGTCCGAGTCGGGAACTTTTAAATCGGGTGTGGTCATAAACGTGAAGTTTGGTGTCTTATTATTTACTTATTAACCCAGTGATGATAATCTCCCGCTGAATTTGCAGTGTCAAACATTTTCCTCAAAACCACAAAATCACCATTATGTCTTATGTCATAATTTGTGCTCAGTTTCCTGAAATTTGGTGACGGTCCCGTCTTTATGACGTCGGGCCAGACAATGTCGCCAGATGTCACAGTTGATACAGAAGACCAGTGGTGTTCTTTGATTAGTTGATGGTTGAAGGGGAGGGATAAATGGGTCTTGATATTTTTTTCTCTGATCTAGGTGCCTATTGCCTTTTTAATTTCTCTCTTCTCTCTCTCTCTCTCTTTCTGACTCTCTGTACTCTCTCTCTCTCTCTCTCTCTTTGCCTCTCTTTCTGTTTCACTTTTCTTTTCTTTTTTTAAACGTAGAATTAATAGGGTCAATTCATAAATTATTCTGGTAGAGAAGTCTCCCCCCCCCCTCTCTCTCTCTCTCTCTCTCTCTCTCTCTCTCTCTCTCTCTCTCTCTCTCTCTCTCTCTCTCTCTCTCTCTCTCTCTCTCTCTCTCTCTCTCTCTCTCTCTCTCTCTCTT
Organism: Berghia stephanieae; assembly: GCF_034508935.2. Lineage (NCBI taxonomy): Eukaryota > Metazoa > Mollusca > Gastropoda > Nudibranchia > Aeolidiidae > Berghia > Berghia stephanieae. The sequence goes on along the minus strand of NC_088360.1, from coordinate 5,243,829 downwards.
TTTTTTTTTTTTTTTTATTTCTCTATCTTTATTTCTTTCGCAACCATCCATTAAATAATCTGGTTATACAGAGATACAATAAAGCAATGGTGATTGGCTTAGTTTACTCTTCCTTTTTTTTGCCTTTGGACTATGGTTTGAAATTTGAGAGATTCTTTGGTTGTATTTATAAGCTGCATAACCACTAGGTTTCCATAACAAAGATATTGTAGCCTGCTTTATAAAGTGCAAATCAAAAGAAAACAACACTTTCTGGCCTTTTATTTGAATATAACGTAGGCCTTTAAAATGTTATGTGAAAAGGACAATTCATTAAATGTTTACAAAAAGTAAATTTTTATCTAATGATAAGAAGGGATTTACACGAATAGTAATATATCACATATAATACAAAACGTTCCTGTTATTTTTTACATTTTGCTTGTGTTTGAAAGACCGAGAAATTTTCCTCCTTTTTGATAAATTACTATTATCATCACTGATTAAGCTATGATAAGTTAACTGCTAATCGCCATGCCTGGTGGAACATTCCAGGAGTTCTGGACCAAATATTCGGCTTTCAGACTGGTTAAAAAATACAAGCATACTGTATATTGTGTAAAAAGACGATTTATATCAAGACCATTGGAAGGTCTGCTTTGACTTTCCACATGCAAGGGAACAATCACAAGTCACTAGCATTGGCTATATCTAGGAGTGACAGGGGGTCGTTACTTAACTTAGTTGCAAAGCCGTCTACGTCTACTAGCTCTTGCGCTTCTGATTCAACGCAGGCATAGGTGATGCCAAAGCCTTCATCATTAGATAGTTGTGTGTGTAAGTCTGATGTCATTGATGCTGAGATTTGGTGGCACGTGTGGACGGCAATGAAAAACCACTCTGCCAGTTCGAATGAAGACATTGACTACTTTTATTTGAAACAAAAGTTCAGTCAATACAAAAATTTAGTTGTGGAGAAACTATTGGCTATTGGTCTTGAAAAAAATTTGGCAGTCTTGCATTTTGAAATGGGTTTTGAGTGGGAACCCTGACTATAACATATGCCAGAATATCTTATTCTTGTGTTCTGGAGAATATATCATGCTGAAAGAATTATCATTTTTGTTAACGAAATAAAAATTGTTAGAAAAAATAAACAGTGGGCATTAGGGAGACCTTTGTTGAAAGTGTTCTCCCTAATGACTTTTCTCTTGAAATTAGGGGGCCTCCCTCCCCCCTCCCTATGAGAGTCCCTGATAAGTTAAGCTATGGAATCTTTGAGGCAATTTATCATCAGTCAAAACTTCAGCTATTTGTTTTTCTTCCTATTGCAGTTTGGCCATTCAAAAGTTGAATTTCTCGCATTTTAAATTCTTTTTGGCAGGCATTAGGTGCTGAGCAAATTATGAAATATCGAGTGTTGCATTAGACAACCAGCTATTTATGCGAAACAAAGCAATGCCATGAGAGATATCTCATAGAAAATATTCCCTGCATTGCTATAGCACCGATTCTTGAACGTTTACTGATGCAAATTGCCTCTTACTTTGTACCTCTGTAACAAATTCCCAGATGAAATACTGAGATTTCAGTTGGGGAACAGAATAGGTGGAGGAGTTGTTCCACAAGCAGGATGATTGTGAGCATGAGGGGCGAGATATGAGGAGGACATTACATATTTCATCATTTGGCATGAACCCCCCCTCCCTTCCCCTCTTCTCTCTCACTCTCTCATTGCATTCAACGACCATCTTAGCTTGTTAAGTCACATTTGATGAGGTCATTTTGGCCAAGAACTACCATCCTCAACATGACTCAAAAGGTCTTACTTTCATGTTTTGTCCTCTTAATCACAATTGTGTAACCTCAGTAGCATTGAATATTTTTTCGATTAACGGACAACTGAATTGAGCAAAGCCATCCTCCTATTGGCTAGTGGTGCACTGGTACTCACTGGGATCTCTCAATGTCAGCATTCAGAATGCCCTCTGCAGGTCTCACTAACCACTTCCAAAATAGACATAGTTTCGACATTGACTCTCGACAGAGTGCTCTTGTACAGAGTATATAAAGTGAATGCTTGTCATAAAATTACTCACCATCTGCCCTAAGTCAATTTCAGAAAACACAGAGTTGGATTCCTTTCCTTCAGCCTCCCATCCAACCTGAAAAGTAAATGATTAAAAATTGTTACATTAATCAACTTCAAATACTTGTGACTATTCCATATAGACAAAGCTTGGCACTGATATAGTGGTCTATGGTAAAACGTTTATAATGCTCTGACTTTGCTAAGTAGAATGCTGCACATTTCCTTTGACTAACTAACTGATTTTAAAAATGCGAAACCTGATTTGTTGGCACAAGAATAAAGTATACGTTTCATGTATAAAATATGTTTTCCTTCAATAAGTGAATTCATTACAAAATCCTCGCCTTAATGCCTAATTAATAAGATTATTGGAAACTTCATAATAATAATAATAATTATCATCATCATCAAGTGGGTGCGGATCTGAGACAGATATTGGCAATCATGGCTCTCCAATCCTCCCAATCCTTTGATTGGCTCAGAAAGTTTGTGTCCTGACCTCTTTCTCAATATTGCTCTTCATAATAGCCTTACAATTTAAGTGCTAGTAATGTTATTGTCTGAAAACTTACTCTTGGTGAAAAGTCAGTTACACTAACTCCTCTGCAGTCAAACACAACGATAGTTTGAAATTTCCCACTTGACTCTTCGGAATATGGCTTGATAGAATCTTTTATAATGGCTATAGGATAAGACAAGAAAAAAGTCACAAAAGAAAAAAAAAAGAAAGAAATATAGGTTACATCAAGAAGGCCATACAATATTACATATAATTACAATGTCATAAATATAAACAAAAACACTTCCGCCCTCTAACTGATTCCCTCACGTATCTAGTCAAAGATGATAGATCAAATTCAATATTCAAGCACCTTAAATTGATACTAATTTCTAGGTTTGTTTAGTTCAGAGATTTAGCTTGTGACTCCAAATACACTGCAGTTCGCTTAAGATAAACTCCCGGGGACCAGAGAGAAAGTTGATCTTATTATTATTATGGTTTATTTTAATCCAAAAACTCGAGGGGAACAACATTTCAGTGAAACAAACGCTTGTTTAAGTCCCCCTCTAATAAATACATCAGAAAGATGACCCATTTTCCTGTTTTTAATTTTCACTAGATTTATCTTTCACAATGCAACATGCATACAATTGTCTAAACGCAGAGAAAGGCGGAATGAGAATGAGAAAAAAAAGTTGGGGAGTTGAAACACTATCATTACTAGACTGAAAAAAAAAGGGTGAGCTTTTATATAGTGCAATACAGTAGAATTACCTTAAACCGAAATTTTGGGGACCTTCTAAACAATTTCGGTTTAAAGACATTTTGGTTTAAAGCAAGTTCCCGTTTTGCAATGTTTTTCAATGGTAGTAACTTTTTAAGGAATTTGCTCATTTAATGGTATCATGGGTTTCCCGTTAAATGGAGTTGTTGAATAAATGCCGTCTTCGTAACCATTAATTTTAAATTTTTTTTGTGTGTTTTAAAAATATTTTTGGGGATTTCGTTTTCAATTCAAAATTGTTGAAAGAGTTGAGTTCGGGATGCCGTGTTTTTTACATATCTCTGTCTTGATCAACTTTTTTTTCATCGACTTCACATAGTATTTTAATTTTAAACTCCAACATGTAAGCATAGTGCTTTCTTTTAGACATCTTTTAGTAAAATGCAAAACTAAAATAAGATCGAAAGTTCTTGTGCGATAATTGATAATGAATGACGCGCAGCTATTCAGAGGTGAAGTGAAATGGAAATGAAAAGGCGTGTCAATGCTAAGCTGTCTACTAGGCATCTCTCTTTTGTTGAAAAGCCATTAGGTTCAAAGGCCTAATTTCATAGACCCCCCCCCCCCCTCTCACACACACACACTTAAACAAAGTGGAAATGAAATGGCACGTCAATGGTAAGTTGTCTAAACCCCCCCCCCCCCCTTCCTTATTCTCGTGTTTAAAAGCCAGTCAGTTCCAAAGCATCAACACACGAGCGAGAACATCTCGCTTGCGTAATTCTACACCCCAACTCCTCCTCTTTCCTCATTTTTCGCCTGCCAGTCACCCGCTGTCTTCCTTTTCCAGTCTGCGATTGTGGTGTTGGCCGAGCCCAAGTGCAGTGTTTGCCTACCCCCCACCCCCACCCCACCCATCACCCTCATCTTATACTTACGCTCTTTGTTTAATATCGCCGGGCATTATTACGTGTGGCCACCTTCCCCAATTTTTGAAGAAAAATTGAGAGAGAATATAGGAAGGTGGTCTCAAATTGTTTCGGTTTAAAGAAAGTCCTTCTTAGAAGTATTTCGGTTCATCAGAAGAATTTGTACAAAGATAATGAAGAAACTAGTACAATTTATTAAATTCTTTGCGGTTTAAGGTATTTTTTGGTTTAGCTTCTTTCGGTTTAAAGTAATTTTACTGTATATCCACAAAATGTGCTCAAAGCACTTTACAAGGGGTCCCTGACCAACAGCAACACTTAACATATAGGATGAAACATGATGCCTGTTAGGTGACATAATCATTTTTTTCTGACAGAGATGACTCTGTTAACGACCAGATACTCATTTTATACCCGAGTACGGTGAGAGAATGTAAGTAAAGAGCCTTTTCCAAGGACTCAACTATGCGCTGAGCAAGGCTCGAACCCAGGACTTTCTGATCGAAAGCGAGTATCATACCACAAGACCACATATCCGCATACTAGATGGTCTAGGCTAGCTGCGCAATAAGTTCTGGTTGTGGGGTGTGCATAGATGACAATGAGGAGGGAAGGGCAGGGACGATAGGAAGAAGCACAAACCATATGGGAGCAATAGCACAAACTCATGTGCGTGTGCGTGTCATGTGGTGACAGCTTGTGTATAGTGAATTCAGAGGACTTATACACAGATGAATGTACATTCTCTGGTGAATCTTTGCACACACAAGTTGAATATGAAAAGAAATTGTTGTTTTTCTATTGCATCAATCATCAAGTGAATATATTGCGCAACATTCACTAATCATGCGAAAAGGACTTTAAAAGAGGTCCCTCGCCAACAGCAACACTTAACATGTAGGACAAGACATGATGCTTGTTATGAAAAATTACCTTTTTTTTCAGACACAACACTGATAACCACTAGGTACTCATTTTACACATGAGTACAGTGAGAGAATGTGAGTAATGACCCTTTACCAAGGACTCACTATGCGCTTCTCGAACTCTGGACATTCCAGTCCAAAGGCGAGTGTTATACTACAAGCCACATAGAATATTTCTGTTTGATATTCACGTAATGGTTAATGTTAATCCCATTCCCTTGTCATAGTATAACCTAAATTTGTTGGCTAGTATATAAAACTGAAACCAAAAAAAAAAATGCTACCAGAAACTAAATTTTTTTAAACATAATGTATAAAAACATACCGATTGAATTTTCCCGTCTGCACAGTTTGCACTTAAGAACAAGACTAGCTTCCCCACGGCCTCCAGTGAGGGGTGCATTTTCCTTTTGACAAATAGAGTTAGAATAAATCTTTTACCACACATTTAATATTCTGAGAAATCAAGCTTTTTTGCAACGGTATGTTTGTTGCCGAGGGCAGATGCAAAATACAAAGTGTTTCACTGTACTTTGAGCATAAAAAGATTTCAAATTAACTGAAATCTTTAAAACCTCCCACTACTCTCACTATAATGGCATGTTTGGAAACTTGCCTGCTGTTGTCACAGTTTCTGCAGTATCAATTTTACATGCTATGGTCACAACAATCATATGATAGTGCTATCCACCACTCAATGATCACTTTAAGGTGCCAAGGTGTGACATCCTTGCCCTCTTGATTCCCTCATCTCTCATTCGTCTTTAGTGTTTCATTCACCATGTTTTATTGACTGAGGGGAAATCCAAAACATCCAAATTATCTGTCTTCTATTCCATATTTTATCGTTATTTATTTTTTCCAGCAGGTTATGCTTGAAGAATGAAGACATGATCACCCTAACAGAAAGCACGGAAACTTTTGCCGTGAGAAATGTACACAACACTATCTTGACATTAGCTTACTGGCCTCTTTAAAAAAGGTCTACATACTTTGTCCATGTCCACATTAAACGAGTGTGTCAATCACAAGTCAAATATAGAGAGAGATAAATCACTATTAACATCTGACAGCTGACAGGCAACATACTCAAGAGTACAAGCCATGATGGACAATGATGAATAGAATTATAAAAACAAAAATTATGAAATAATAGTGCTCAACTTTTTGATATAAGGAGCTATATAAAATATTTCAAGTATAATTTTGATCAACTTCTACAATATTGTTTCGAACATTCGCTCTCATTAGCACATTCTCAAAGTATTCTAGTTGGTTTGATCATCCCAGATGTTACCAACTTTTCTGTTCCATCTCTCCTCCACACATATCCCAGAAACTGTAACTGCCTCTTTCTGCTGGTATCTATCAGTAATTTCCTTCTCTCACTGTTGACAGTACGTCCTCATTGTACATAATACGTACAAATACACTCGAGCACGGAAATCTCGAAATCACGGAAATCTCAAACTCGGTACAATTCCCCATTTTAATTGTTCTATTTTGTTAGTTTTGACAACACGAAAATCTCAAATTTTTCCGGGCCAACACGGAAATCTCGAACAAACTGGACTTTCCCTTGCGGTCCGTTGAATTTTTTTTTTTTTTTTGTGAATTGTTTGTGTTAACGGAAAGGAAAGATGCCATCGCTCTCCCCCCAGCGCTAAATGTGTTACACGTGCGTGTGTGTGGCATATATTATATGTGTGGGTGTGTGTGCATGCTGAACTGAAGGGGAATGTTTGACTAGCGTCTTACACACCTGTACTCCATCATTACCTCACTTTATGGTACTTAATCTGAGGTGCCAGTACATCGCAAAATGACAAGTATCGCAGGGACGGGAAACTAGCAAGGCAGCGATTGCCGACGGCAGTAACTGTTACTTATTAAAATGATACAAACAATTAGGGGTGGGAAAGTGGGGTGAGAGCAATGCCCTCCCTCTCTCTCTTTAGCCTGCTATGGGTAAGAGGGAAGAGCATGTTAAGTGAGGAGTGATAGTGATTTTAGGTACCGGATTCGTAGGTAATGACATTGCGTGCTGTGTAATCCACAATGCGATATACTGGCTTTGTATTTTTATTAAGCACACGCGTTGGGAATTGTCATTCCATTTCAGTCATTGCACAAGACAAGACGCACTAAGGTCAACACAAGTGAAAACTCTCTTCATAATTTTGTAAAAGATGGCAGAGAAAAAGAAATTGAATTGTCTCACCATCGAATCTTGACAGAGTTCACAATAATGGAGAGTTATCATTATAATATGACTTTTATCAAGACCACCCACATTTGCCTCCCTCATATCCTCTGTAAAATACTCATTACGGAAAACTCTAAAACACGAAATCTCGAACAAATAGGCCCGGTCCCGACTTGTTCGAGATTTCCGTGCTCGTGTATATAATTGAGCAAAATAGATTTTTTAAAAACAAAAAAAAACAAAAAAAATTTAAAAAAATAATAATACTCACACTGAGAGAACAATAGACAAATTCAGGAGTTTCTTCACCACAGTGAGAGCAAGTAAGCTGTGATAAAATTAAAAAAACAATTAAAAAAGGAAAATAGTTACATAGGACTGCATGGTGTTTTTAAAAATGTGAAAAACTTTTTCTTAAGGTGGGGCTTTATGCACCTGCATTTGTAAAATAACACACTGCCGTTCAATTCAATTCAATTCAAATATTTATTTATTGTCGGCATTTTAAAAACTGTTTCATAGATAATGTAGTCAGGCTAATAGAAGCCTTTGACCGACATAGGTTTTAAAACATAGTGCATAAAAATACATAGTAATACATTTTCCTTTAAAACATTCCCTCATCAAGATTCCAATCATGACACACAAAGAAAAGTAACATAATATTATACATATATATATATATATATATATATATATATATATATATATATATATATATATATATATAGACCGGTCTATATATATATATATATATATATATATATATATATATATATATGTACGGTTAGATTAATTACAAATATTACATTTGCATGGCTGGCCATTCCATGAGAGGATATGATTTTTGAAAACATTAAAATTTGAAATTTTCCTGATGTGCTCGGGAAGTTCATTCCAAAGCACAGCAGCAGAATATCTGAAAGATCTTTTGCCATAAGACGTTGTTCTGACCCTTGGAATATCAAGGAGGTTTGAATATCTAAAATTGTATCTGTTATTTTTCAAAATGACCATATCAGATAGACAAGGAGGAGCAATTTTGTATAAAATTTTTAACGTTTCCAAAGCAATTGTTCTCATTCGTTGGGGGTGTATACCTACAAAAAGAAAAAGAGGCTTCTCTTCTTATTTTCTGTAAATTGTCCCATCTACGTGCATGAGTTTTGATAGTTTTAGATTGTAGTTCACGCTCTTTAACGAATGCCAGTGTACAATGATAATAATTAATAATTACTAATTGGCCGTTAATAATTATAAAAGATCAAAGGTGAAAAGAAACATGATACATGAATACTGATCACAATGACCAAACTATAAATAAATAATTTTTAAATATTAAATTCAAAGTTTTTAAAAATAAAATTAATAATAATAATAATAATAATAATAATAATAATAATAATAATAATAATAATAATAATAATAATAATAATAATGATGATGATGATGATGATGATAATAATAATAATAATAATTCTAGTCTTCAAACATATACATATCTATTTCTGTCAGAAGTAAAACCAGAAATGTATTTCTTACATCTCCTAGTCACCATCAACAGTTATCAGGAATAATTATGCAAAACTATCACAAAATCCTGGCATTATCACATAGGTAAAAGCATTGAATCACTTAATAATAATAATATTAATAATAATAATAATAATAATAATAATAATAATAATAATAATAATAATAATAATAATAATAATAATAATAATAATAATAATAATAATAAATTAATTCAAAATATTAAAATATATTCAATAACTATAATAATAAAAAAAGATTATTTTCATTAAAATAAAAAAATTATTAATTGTCCACAATGGGAATAGAGCCCAGTACTTCAAGGTTAGAGTCTGATACTGATAGCTTAACCACTGCATTACAGAGCCACATTCATGATGATATTTAATCATAGAACATTATTTTACCTTCAACACAACTGCTATTTTGTGGTTTTAAAATTTAGATAGCATGTCGTCAGCGCTTGTTTTATAAATTTTTTTTTATTAACAAAGACTTGCAGATGCCACAAGATATCTTTTGCCATGTCCAAGTACAGAAACACAGCATCGATAATGAATAACACTACGTTTCCTTAAACACTAAATACGGCTCTCTCTCTCTCTCTTTCTCACTCTCTCTCTATCTATCTACAGTGCAACCTCTGGATAACGACAACCCCTGGATAGCGACATTGACCTCTGGTCCCGAATTTTTTGCTATATGTTATAAGTAATTAAAAAACCCAAATAGCGACATACATTTTAGTAAAACCCCTGTTTAGCTACATCGTTATAACAATAATCGGCAGTTGATGCCGATGTTTATTACCCAAACATCGGCAACTCGAACTCTAAACGCCCTTTTCCCCTCCCAATGAGATTGCTTTGTTACCGACCAATCAGAACACATGTTTACTACACTGTGTGGAATCTGCGCTTGCTCACAGCAAAGAAGTTGATCAGTCGATAGTACTCTCAAGGGTCCATTAACCGTCCATGATAGCTACCTGTCTGAGGTCAGTTGAGGTTAACTGATATCCGGCAATGCCGTGTTCAATGGAGACAATTAAGGATATTTATTTATACGTAATATGTTGAAATAGTCGGGGAAAGCAGTAACAGCTTCTTTCACTGTATTATTTTCATATGTTGTTTGTTTTTTTTAAATATCGCAAGACTTAGGTCTACTGATTTTTAAGTGCTTGTAAATTTTGGTGCACTTAAAAAAGTATCTTGGTATTCAAATATCATCAGCAGTATCGTATGGATTTCATTTTAATTAAAATCAAAACTAGATGTGTGCATCTATGTTCTCGTGGGAATTTGTCATATTGGGAATATATTTTCTTGCTTTATTCTCAGTTTTGTTAAATGGTGTTCAAGTACTGCATGCTTATGATCAAAACAAAAGACAATACACATTTGAAAGTGAAATCGAAACTGGTTAGAAAGAACGAAGTTGATCTCACGCAGGTGCACATGGTTATGTGTCCATTATTTTTCAGGATGGCAATGTTGTGAGTTTCTTAGCCAAGCGCATAGCATCTATACTCTTTGTAAAGGATATATACTCATTTTAACGCTTTTGGACGTGTCTTCTCTCAGGCACTGGACTGCGCATCGCACTGTTGTTAGTTATTCATGGGTCTCACCAAGCCCCTTTTTCCGCCATCTTGAAAACCCCGGAATAACGACACCCCTGGATAACGACATAATTTTCTGGTCCCGGGCAATGTCGTTATCCAGGGGTTGCACTGTATCTATCTATCCTACCTCCCTATTGCTCCAGATAACAAAATTACCTTCAGGTACCATCTGAAATCTTCCCCAACAGGAGAAAATTGTGATAGGTTCTCAAGCTGGGCATTTAATTGCAAACCTGTTTTCTGTGGAAAAATAAATATATTCACCTAAATAAATAAATAAATAAATATTGAAATTAACACATTGCAAAACTCATTGAGTGTGGAGAGTTAAAGAAATGACAAAACAATAACAAAAATAAAACGTACTGAAAAAGCAGCACTTTATCAAATGCTGGTGGTCCCCAAAGCTCAGTTGATGGAGCACTCACTTCATACAAAAAGGGACCAAGATTGATCCCAGGTGCAATCGAGATTTTTATCTAACCCCCTGTCTACCCAGCAGTGAAAGGGTACCTGGGTCTATTAGATCTAGCAAAAAGTACTTTGAGATAGACTATTCAAAGGATAGCAAGCAATTGCTATTGCTCATTTCACACAAGGGAAACCAGGGGTAAACTCCTATAATTTATAATATAATTGTTTTTTTTTTGGTTGGACTACTTCGATAGCTCTGGCAGAATATCCTTCCGCCTTAGATTGACGGGTCATTTTCCAATAAGCTGATCAGGAAAATATACTTTTACAGTTTATTGAACACAATAGTATTAGGTAGGTCAAGACATAAAGGGGGGAGGGGGAGGGTTTGGCTCCCTCCTCCCAACTTTTAAGATTTGAAAAGTTATTCGCACCAGTCTCCAGCATCATTCCAATGCTCTACACCCATAGAACTAGTTTAAAAAACACTGCATGCTTTTGGTGTTGTGCTAAAAATTGACTGAAAATTTGTGTGACTTTGACTTTGTGTTGAACAACTGATAAGCGTCATGGAAACCAGTTCTGATGGTGCAGTATCCTCCTCATCTGACTATGCATCTGCCTTCATCAGATCGGTAACAATGGCATCGACAGAGACATCACCGTTAACCTCAAGGTTCTGATCAATTATGATAATGTCCTCAGCCACTGTGTAAAGTGGCAGGAGATACTAAACTGATAAAGGCAGGCAGAAGTAGGGCCAACTAATTCAACTAATTGGTTAAAAATTAATAGTGTTAAAATTGAGTTTGTATATAGGGCAATATCCACTAAACGTGCTCAAAAAGATTTACAAGGGGTCCCTGACCAACAGAAACATTTAACATGTAGGACAGGACATGACGCCTGTAGGCGATATTACAATTTTTTTCAGACAGAGACAACGCTGTTAACGGACAGGAACTTATTTTACACCTCTTTACTGACGTTCTCTCTCATCATACTCAGGTGTAAAATGAGTACCTGACCGTTAATAGCGTCACTGTCCAACATCGCCTCACAGGCGGCATGACCCGTCCTACATGTCAAGTGTTGCTGTTGGACAGGGTACCCCTAAGGTCTAAAGCGCTTTGAGCACATATATATTGCCATTGCGCTAATTTTATTATTTTAGCCGGCGCCATTATTACTTAGTGTTTCCCATCAGTTCTGATATTGCAAGCAATGGCAAACATTGTGTTACATAAGGTACTCTCGTAGCTTTAGTTTTTGAGAGGGTTTCATTAGATTCAATTACAATTTCATCCAAGTAAGCACCCACCCCCCCCCCCCCCCCCCAAAAAAAAAATGTTAATCCCCTCTTTAGGCGTGATGTGAAACTACGGAGGTCCTTCCGCCTTACTCACCATTCTTTTCTATGTATGCTTTGATCTGATTCTAGATCACTAGATATAATTAAGCAGTTTGGAAGAGGATTGGATACCCTCATTAGTTGTACAACCAGGGAGCTCTTACTGAACACCACACAAAACCAAACTTCTTTCGTTTCTAATTCTTAGAAGGCTAGTTAGACAACTTTTTAAACTTAAATGGCAAGGGGGGTAACTTTCTTTTCTCACTCTACTTTCATTTTCATTTTCAAGTCGAGCCATTCAGAGAGCTGGAAGCTCAGCGCATAAAGTTCTTACACAGCGACAAGTGTAAATTTATAATAAATAATAACGTGAGTAAATGATTAAATCTTCATGTGCTTTTTTGCACGTCTGCTGATAACAGGTTGTAATGGAAATACTCTCAAACCAATGCAAAATAGTGTCCTTGCACTTGATGGATGGCATGGCAATGTGGGTGTGCTAACACACCGATAGTAATAATAGCTGGCCCCCCCGGAAATATGCAAAAAAATATCACAAATTATGCGGGGGGAAAAAAGGCAAATTATGCAAGGGAAATTACAAATTATGCAAAACAAGAAAAAAGTAATATATCGCTGTCTAAATTTTTCCATTGCTTTATCGTAGTGTTTTTATGCACCTCCGTTGACGGTGTATCTTAACGGATCGTTTTTATACACCTCCGTCACGCATGCGCATTCCACCCAATTTCATTAGCGATATTGTGTTTCTTCATTTGGACATGGCGAAAGTTATATTGTGACATCTGTAGGATGTCTATATCTTTACTTTGTTAATAAATTTATATAAAAATATTAATAATTTAAAAATCGAAATATAAAACCAGAAAATAGAAGTTGCATTGAAGGTAAAATAATGTTTTAGAAAGACCTTATTAAATGTGAAGAACAGTCAGGTGGCTCCGTAACGCAGTGGACAAGCTGTCAGACTCCAACCTTGAAAGTACCGGGTTCGATTCCCAATGTTGACTTTTTTTTTTTTTTTTGATTTACTTTGTTTTTGTTTGCTTTTTTTTTCTTTTTTTTTCAAAAACTTTTTATCATGTTTTTAAAAAAACTTCGATTTTAATTTTCTAAAATTATTTATTTATTTGAGATCAGCATTTGTGTGCCATGTTTCTTTTACTTTTGATTTTTTAAATTATTGTTATTATTCTTTAATTTATTATCATTGTACATCGGTAATCACAAAGCACCGTGCTAAACTACAATCTAAAACTATTTAAACCTCATGGACGTATGCAGCAACAACTTTACCATCACCGCCAACGGAGGTGCATAAAAACGGTGCGTTTTTGTACACCTCCAACGGAGGTGTATAAAACTGCCACCTTGCTTTATTTACTATTTACATTTAAATTTAACCAATTCAAAATTAAATAACTACAACGCAAATTCAAAACTTAATTTTTTGTTGTAGTAGTAGTTGTAGCACAGAAAAGCTAGATGTCGCAGAGACGTTGTGCTAAGACTCCTGAGCCTGTCTGACAATATCAGATTGTAAACAGAAAAGCTGCGCTCAGCATCAGCGCTGTTGATCGTGGTGTATATGTACCACTTGGCACAAGCAGCCAAAGCGGGCACTTCATCAGAAATGGACTGCCAAAAATGTGGCACGTCAACAGAAGAGGTGATGGAGTTCTTCACCGTGAGGGGCCCAAGCTGCCGGGTGTACCTCTTGATCTCCTCCTCGGGTACAGTTTTCAGCTTTGTGAGGCTCTCAAGTTGATCCCAAGGTGGAGACAGGAGCAGCTTAGCAGGGTTGAAAAATGGGAACTCTCAATCCCTGTCTGTCCCTCTATCGTCAGGTACCGATCTAGCTTCTCACTTGTTGAATACATCCTCCAGCTCGTTAGCCGGTTAGCGAGAGAAAGGCAGTGATCGCTTGGCACTTGGTTTTGGTTAGATCTCAAGAAGACAAATCAAACCATACACTTGGAATTGGAATAACCTCCCTTTAAAGTTAAAGGGGAGTCACTCTCACGTATTTGGGAACATCGTCGGACTTTTTCGGTTTCATTTTTCTTCATACAATGGTCATAAATTCACGCTAAAAACCATATTTTGCATAATTATGCGGTAAAAGGTGAATTATGCGTCCGCATTGCGGTAAGTGGCAAATTATGCGGCCGCATCGGTCGCGTTTTCCTGGGGGGCCAGCAATAGGCAGTTTAGTGAGCAGCAGCAGTGGCAGTCAAATTGTGACCCAACTCGCCCATAGGAAAGTTGTGACTGGAAATTGCCGTTCGCGTTTTGGGGGGTTCAATTAAAGATGCATAACTTAGTTATAAAGAGGAATATCGCAGATACTTTGGTATCATTATTTTCGTCTTTCAATTTCTTTTAAATGGTGCCATATAACAACACTAACCGTCTAACTAGGGAGTTTAATAGAAATTCTAAACGTAACTCACACACTTGAAACTAATGTCAGTGAGTAGTATCCTATTTTTAATTAACATTTCTTATTTGCTCCACCTTGGGGGAAGGTGTACGATATTAGTGAAATGATTCATTTCACACTTGAAGCCTGAAACCGGATGTTTTGATTTATTTTGTTGAAATAGACTGAATTCGAAAGTCGATTGAAGTTGGATGAAGCATATTATTATTTCAACAAATCTGATAAACCATTCGCTATTTTCTTGACCTGAATTACCATATGACGATATTTGCTTGAGAGCTGCAATGCAACATTCAAATGACTTGTGCACCGAATTCTGAAAGTTGAAAGACTCCTTCAGCCTTCAGTGTCAGTATCATTGTTGATCATCAGTCAGTGAGAAAGTGGGTGTGTGTAGTGTCAGTGTAAGTAAGAGTAAGTAGGGAGTTTAACAGAAATTCTAAATGTATCCCAGTCTCATGCACTTGAAACCAGTGTCATATGAAAGAGCTGGCAACACAGATTACAAAACAGTTTGAATTTTGTTTCTATCTTGATTAGAAAAGTAGTTACGGCAGTTCAAAGTCTGAAATTTTAGACCGATTTTTACCCCAAAATTACCATTGCAAAGTTGTGACTGAAATCGTGTGATGTTAATTAATAAAAAATGGTTAAAACAGCCAATATGGAGTTCTTATCATATATTGTATACCAAAATGTTCGTCTTATCGGGGACAATGCATTTACATTAATAAAGAGGAAGATAAACATTTCAAATTAACACATTATTACATAACATGACGCAAATGTTACATAATTAAAAGCTTGGCTAGACGTGAGAAACAATTTGCTCTATCACTTCTGGATTTATCCCCAATATCTCACTGAAACAATTGCAAATAATTCCCCTCTTTGATTTAATACATAGAGAACAAAAACGGGTTTGAGAGTATTTAAATGAAAAGATATAAACATGTTGCGTTTAATGACATAATGAGTTTATTTTTACCTCTGGCAATTTAATTGCATATAAATAAAATGCTAGATTGAAAAAGTTCAAATAAATTGAAACAGATTCCTTATTTTAATTAGAAGGAAAGTTCTGGCTTTTAATACTTATAAAAATTATGCTGAACCACTTTGGGTTTATTGCTATTACATCATTTGAACTGACAATTAATATAATGCTATTCCCCGCACTCCCCCCCCCCCCCCCCCTCTCTCTCTCTCTCTCTCAATGTGTGGAGGTGTCAAAATTTGTAACTAATACTAATAGAACATTTTACCATAAAATCATTTTTAAGGCTAAGGTCTTTAGAATATGGATACAAATGATAACAAATATATCTAAGCATATGGGAAAGAAACTTGATGGCAAAATAAAATTAAATTAAAGCAATTAAAATATCGATATTATTAATATCGGATTTCACAAAGAGAAGAAATATACGAACTTTTAAAACAAAAACTATAAAATGCCCATAAATAAAGTTGGAAAGTATGTATTCAAAATAAAAACATAGTAAGTAATAGTACTGAAAATAATATGGACTAAATTTAAAGTAGTACATAACTAAATTTAAAATATCTTTATGAATATCGATATCGTCCTGCAGCCATGATGAGAAGATAATGTAAACATGGCATTTCGGCGCAGAGTTAAAAAGTGTCTGCTCATAGATATAGAGCCCTGAAATTTGGCATGAATAAAGTTTAGATATTATTCTAAAAACAAGCGTTTTTATTTTAAAAACACACTTGGTAAATAAAAAAATAAATGCAATTGAAAATTGCCAAATTTTAACTTCATATAACTTCTGGAGTTATTAATGGATTTTTACTTAATTGGCAACATTTAAAAGGAAATTAAAAGACGAAAATAATGATACCAAAATATCTGCGATATTCCTCTTTATAACGAAGTTATGCATCTTTAATTGAACCCCCCAAAATGCGAACGGTAATTTCCAGTCACAACTTTCCTATGGGCGAGTTGGGTCACAATTTGACTGCCACTGCTGCTGCTCACTAAACTGCCTAGAATAACACACTAACTCGAACAGTAGTAGTAGTGCGGGCTGAGGGTGGAACTGCTACAAGCAGAGGAAGTTCTGTTTTGTCCATTTCAAATTGACTTCTTCGGACTGTAGGCTACTACTACTAAGTCACAGTCTGTCTACTAAGTCTGCTACTAACACTGTATTCGAATTTAGGCTTAGGGCTTAGGCAATTACTGATACTGCTGAATTTTGAATACAATTTACTAAATATATGTACATAGTCAAATTTGAGCTGTAAAATTCATCCCCGATCTCATTACATATCAGAAAAGTATAGGGATTTTAAGTTTATTATTTTAATTTTATGATAAATGAGCACTTTTACTTTTAAGCAGAAAATGCTGTATGTAGTCAGTGCTGGACTCAGGTGTGCATACTCTCAACTGATTTTTAAAAATAATATAGTATAAGTCCATTAACATGGCGCAAGTCATTGACATACATAGTTTGCTGCCTGATACTGATAGCAAAAATGTGAGCCAGCTAGGTAGAAATGTAAGTGCACTGTGATGTTCATACTGGTAATACGATGGTGTGTTTTCAAATATATTGATAGGATTTTATTTTAAAGTTTTTATAAAAGGCACTGATATAACTGTATTCAATTTTATTTCAGGGGTAAAAAATGGATGATTCTGTGAAAAAGTCAAGGCGCAATCTATTTTTCTATCGTTTACACCTTGGCTACAAACCACCTTACCACATTTTGGTGTGTGGTTCCTTCTGCAAGCAAGCTCTTATAGACAAAATCAGTATTGCAGAGCAGCTGTCAGAATGCTTGTGTGGAGAAGTCCGACTGCAAACTACAAAATGTGCAATTAAAGAATATGAGCTTGGAGGTAAGAATTCATCCAGTGGAATCAACATAAAGTCAACACCGCCTGTTGGTCCTAAATGTTCTATGTTTCATTGATAATGGATAAAGTCAACCAATCTTTCTGGTCTGGTGGTGTTGACTTAATCAGGATTTCACTGTCCTTCAATGGACTTCAGATTCAACGGGCTTGATCTTATGAGGTATCGAATTCAATGAGAGGATAATAATCCTCATTTTTCAAAGTAACTAAATTCTAGAAACACTTATTTCATTAAATCTATTCATCAAGCATGTATTTGTTATTTCCTACAATTGTATATGGGAAGCGGTATGGTCTTTGCTTCATACCTGAAAGGTACCGAGTTTGGCTAACGCTGCATTGTGTGGCCTGAGCAAGTCACCTAGCCTTAGCTCACTTTGTGGTGCTACACTGCGCCTGATGCCTGGGTCATTCCAATCTTCCCTTGGAATAGATCCTGAAGAAAAAAATTTCCCTTACAGATGAATAAAGGGAGTTTATTTTATTATTTATTATTATTTTGTTATAAGTGTGCTCTGCTGTGTTGTCCACATCCACAGCTAAATAGGGGGGGGGGGGGGGGGGGGGGGGGGGAGTTGTATCCATGGAGAATAGTTTGTTACCTTCCAATGACATTTTTTTTTTTTAATTATATCAAGTTAAATTGATTCACATAATTCTTATGTTATATAGTCGACATATTTCTCACCTCGTAAAGTGTGTTATTTTTGAAAGATTATTTTCATTCATATCATTCTTTTACAAACAATAACAGGAATATCAAAGGCAACACAATATATATTATACTCTTAGGATTCTGTTGCAATGCAGCTTTTTCTCAATGACAGAAAGGAATTTATTTTTTTTTTATCTATGGGACAAGCGTTTTCATGTTCCTTTAGCTGATTCAGTTATCCTGTTAGTTTAACAAATACTTATTGTCTTGTTTGGAGAAACCAATAATTGTCAGAGATGTGTGTCTTAGAGTTCGGATTAACACAGTAACGCTGTATCTTTCATCATAGTTATTATGGTTCACAAATAAGTTGCTTTGACGCCACTTTGGTTGGAATTGATTTTTGTTTATGTATCTGTGGTTCCAGGTTCATCACTATTTGCTCCCTACAAACAACTCAAGCAATACGATGCATTACATTGTCATTCCAAGTTCAAAGGAAGCTCTAAATGTTTGTTGCAAGCACTCACCAAGACTGACACCAAAACCAAATACATGATTGCTACACAGGTATGCTGTAGGATTGATCTATGACATCCTTGTCTTTTTGTTATATTTTATTTCAGTGCTTTTCTCATTACTGTGGTGTAGACCAAACTTTCATGTTTTCTCAATTTGTCAGTTTTAAGATGAAGTGGAATATACCCTACAGTAATCTGTCATCTGCATTTTTTGCCAAATTGGGACCTAAAATTTGCCCAAAAAACCCCCGAAATTTGTCAAAAAGACAAAAATTTGCCGAGGAGAACTAAGCGTTTCATTAAAAATTAACACGCGATACAGAAAAAAATATATATAAAAGACAATTTATTGACTTGAGAAATGAAATGACTGTGAATAGTGTTGTTACAAAGATTTTAAAGGATCATTATCCGTAGAGAGTAGCTTCCCTTGGTTTGGGCCCAGGCAAAGCTGCAACATTTCTCAAGTTTTGCACCTTTTTTTTTTTCGTTATTTTGTTTTCGCTTCTTTTTTTCCCCAAAATTTGCGACGCGATTTGCCAATTTTGGGATATTTGTCAAAATTTGCGGATCGCCCTGATATTTGCGGCTGCAAAAAATGCAGATGACAGAGTAATATAAAAATGTTTTGACAGAGTTACTTTTCCAGGTTTTTTAAAAATAACATTTCATCCATTTTTATTTGAGGATCATTCCTTTTTTAAATTATGGTGTTTGATGAGAAATGCTGACACTGTATGGTAAATGAATCTTGGCCTAGACGTCTAGACTTTCTTTAAAGACAAAGTAAAAATGAGTTTTTAAAAATTATGGGACAACCTACTTGTTTTTACTTTAAATCTTCCAATTCAGATGGAAGAAAATACAAGTTTAGTCAATCATCATACTGCTGTCATTTGTGACATTGTATAATCACAAAGGCATCCCATCCTTTGCAATAATGGCTTTACTACATCTTATGTACTCTATAAAATGCTCACAGACCCAGTGCTTAAAGTTTCAGCTTCATATAAAACTTCCCTTCTCAAGTAGTTTATGCCTTTATCTTTTTTTGGCACCTATCAAGTTTGGTATCATAGCACTAGTTTATGTCTAATTTAATGCATTTAAAGTGGATGGCGTCCATTTATTTATAAATTTGATATCCCATCTCACGTTGATTCTGGTTTGTTTTGTTTTGTTAAAATTCAGTTTTTTAAAGATGATTAAACTTGATTTTTCCCCCATTATTTTACCTATTACATTATTTTTTCCTAAGGCAAGTCTGATAATTTAATTAAATTGCATCGTTCTTGACCGTAATGCTACTCAATGTAATGCAGGGGAGAGGTGATAATTCACACCCTGAATGAACCCCCTCTTTTCTCACACTCACAACAGTGTGCACTGGTGTATTGTAATGTGGTGATAAAACTTATAGTCATATTTTTCTGTTATTGTGTTTAGAATGGTATAGTATGGTATGAAACTTTTATGCAGTGGAATTGGCGTAGACTAGAGTCAACACTCTTGTGTCAACTTTTGCTTAAAGTAAACACCTCTTGTTGGTTCCAAATTTTCTGTTCTTTGTCTAATTTGTGTACCATTGGCTTGACATAAAAGATAAAGTCACCCAATCTTTCTGATCCGGCAGTATTGGCTTTATCAGGATTCCACTGTAAGTAGCGTACTTTGTATGTTTTTATATAGCGAAATATCCACTAAACATGCTCAAAGCACTTTACAAGGGATCTCTGACCACCAGCAACACTTAAAGTGTAGGACTTGTCATGACGTCTGTTAGGCGATATTACAATTTTTTCGGACAGAGACAATGCTGTTCATGGCCAGTTACTCGTTTTACACCTGAGTACGGTGAGAGAATGTGAGTAAAGAGTCTTTTTCAAGGCTCGAACCCAGGTCCTTCCAATCCGAAAGCGAGTAGTGTCATAGTCATATGACAGGACCACAAAGTCCCACAGTTCACATTTTATTTTTATTTATGGCTTAGGGCATGTAATCACTGAGAATATAAATCATATTTATTTAGTGTTTTATATTTATTTACTTATTCATTCATTCTATTCGATTTTGAATTATCTCTTTTGCAGAATGAGGACCTAGCCCGTAAAGCACGACAGGAAAACATACCCATCTTACATATAATATCAAGACGTATATGTCTAGATGACATACCACAAGATTTTAAAACACTGGAGACAGAGTCGTTGAAAGATGGAAAAGATAAAAAAGTTTCTAAACTTCAGCGAGAATTGGGACTAGATGAAGAAGATACGGAATCAAGAAAGAAAAAAGAGAAGGAGAAAAGGAAAATGAGCAAAAGGCAGGAGAAGAAGATGATACAAAGTCTGGATGAGTCTGTCAACAGTGGTGAAGATTTATATTTGAATAGTATACTTAAGAAGAGTATAGATAAAAAGAAGCGGAGAAAGAAGAAGATGTCTTTGCTTGCTGGTCGAGTCAAAACCTCTTTATTATAATAAACTTAATTGAATGTCATTGAATAACTTATGTGTTAAATCTTTTTTCTATTTCAATTAATTTTACAGCTATGTATGACCATCATCATTTAATATTCTTTGAGAGTCATTAGGCCATGGGTCAAAGTTTGCCGGTGTACGCCGGAAATGCCCGCGAATGAGAATTTCTAGGCAGGTCTTGCCGATTGAAGGAGTTGATGGTTCACTTGCATATGCCACACTCAGTGATGTTAATCTTCCGTGGAATTCCAGGATTGTGGGAATTTCTCAGAAATTTGCCGTGTCAAACATTTTCCTCTAAACCACAAAATCGCCATTATGTCTTATGTCATATTTTGACACCTGTGCTCAGTCTCGTGAAATTTGGTGACTGTCCCGTCT
This sequence comes from Berghia stephanieae, assembly GCF_034508935.2. Classification (NCBI taxonomy): domain Eukaryota; kingdom Metazoa; phylum Mollusca; class Gastropoda; order Nudibranchia; family Aeolidiidae; genus Berghia; species Berghia stephanieae. The sequence goes on along the minus strand of NC_088360.1, from coordinate 5,222,146 downwards.
TTATGACGTCGGGCCAGACAGAATGGCGCCAGAAGTCACAATTGACACAGAGGACCAGTGGTGTTCTTTTTGATTAGTTGATGGTTGGAGGGGAAGGGGAGGGACAAATGGATCTAGATTTTTTTTCCTCTGTTGTAGGTGCCTATTGCCTTTTTAATCTCTCTCTCTCTCTCTCTCTCTCTCTCTCTCTCTCTCTCTCTCTCTCTCTCTCTCTCTCTCTCACTCTCTCTCACTCTCTCTCTCTGCCTTTCTTACTACTTCTCTTTCCTTTCTTTTCTTTTTTTTTTGCCTAGAATTCATAAGATCAATTCATAAATTATTCCGGTAGAGGTCTCCCCCCCCTCTCTCTCTCTCTCTCTCTCTCTCTCTCTCTCTCTCTCTCTCTCTCTCACTCTCTCTCTCTGCCTTTCTTACTACTTCTCTTTCCTTTCTTTTTTTTTTTTGCCTAGAACTAGAATTCATAAGATCAATTCATAAATTATTCCGGTAGAGGTCTCCCCCCCCCCTCTCTCTCTCTCTCTCTCTCTCTCTCTCTCTCTCTCTCTCTCTCTCTCTCTCTCTCTCTCTCTCTCTCTCTCTCTCTCTCTCTCTCTGCTTCTTACTCTTCTCTTCCTTTCTTTTTTTTTTTGCCAAACTATTCATAATCATTCATCTTATTCCGTAGGTCTCCCCCCCTCTTCTCTCTCTCTCTCTCTCTCTCTCTCTTCTCTCTCTCCTCTCTCTCTCTCTCTCTCTCTCTCTCTCTCTCTCTCTTCTCTCCTCTCTCTTCTCTCTCTCTCTCTTCATCTCTTCTCTTCTCTCCTCCTCTCTCTCTCTCTCTCTCTTCTCTCTCTCTCTCCTCTCTCTCTCTCCTCTCTCTCTCTCTCTCTCTCTCTCTCTCTCTCTCTCTCTCTCTCTCTCTCTCTCCTCTCCTCTCTCCTCTCTCTCTCTCTCTCTCTCTCTCTCTCCTCTCTCTCTCTCTCTCTCTCTCTCTCTCTCTCTCTCTCTCTCTCTCTCCTCTCTCTCTCTCTCTCTCTCTCTCTCTCCTCTCTCTCTCTCTTCTCTCCTCCTCTCTCTCTCTCCTCTCTCTCTTCTTCTCTCTCTCTCTCTCTCTCTCTCTCTCTCCTCTCTTCTCTCTCTCTCTCTCCTCTCTTCTCTCTCTCTCTCTTCCTCTCTCCTCCTCTCCTCTCCTCCTCTCTCTCTCTCTCTCTCTCTCTTATAGCAAGGTTATACGACATATTTTCAAACTATCTTTGATATTTGCATGCAGTATTATATCCAGTACATTTTATAGTGTTGGTGAGTTTGAATCATATACTACACTACTACATAACTATTACAGTCGCTTTTATATTAAGTGATTTTGTAAGTGTCTCATAATTTTTTTTTTTGATTACCAGTTTGGTGGGTCACTGAATTTTTTTCAGGTTTTTTGTGTATGGCATTCAAGACTTTCAGGCGAAGTGACCGTTGCCGACTTTGACCCATACATTAGGCCCATGGAGCCGGAGTTTATCCCAGTTTGAAACGTACATTAACAATTGCTTGCTATCCTTTGGATAGGCTGATAGTCTATCACAAAGCACCATCTGCCAGATCTAACAGACCCAGCTACCCAATTACTGCTGGGTGTACAAGGGGTTCGGGATCAATCTTGACCCCTTTGCGTGTGAAAATAATGCTCTACCAATTGAGCTGTCATGTACCTTTAATAGACAGCATCTTGCTTATTAGGTGACATATGTATACTTTTAACAAAGTGACCAAGGATGGACGCCCTCTTATTTTGGGCCAAGGGGGCTAACTGTTGCTGTCCTTATCCAATAACCAATTTAAAAAAAAAAAATTTTCATCTCTCGAGGCCATAAGTCAGGGTGATGTGGAGAGGTAATTTGTTGCCAATGATGTTGGCATCATCATTAGGGCCAGCTTGTCATCATCATATCTACAACTATCATCATAATCAACACTACCACCTCATCATTATTTCACACCCACCACTACCTCATTAACATTATACATCAAGAAAAACAGAGGCAAGGAGATATTTGTATTATTGTAACACGCCTTGCAGGCCGACACGTTTCAAATTGCTCTGTGTTTTCTATTTATTTTAGCGTTTATTCACATTTTCAATTCTGGATTTTTATACCAATCGAATTGTGACGTTTTAGTCTTCTGAGTGATATAATTATTTCTTATTTTTTATCAAAGGACTTGTGTATCATTCGTGAATTTTATGCTAAATTTTAATAATTTCAAGTGTTTTATTTTATGAACAAAGTTGTTTATTTATTTTACTACAAGTGTTTCACTGTGCTCTAACATCGATGCCCAGTATTATGAATCTAGAATATGAAACACACGTCACCATACAGTCCACCGCGATGACAAGTCTTACGAAAACCAACGATTGTCTTGAATACATTTTACACCATGAAAGTGATAATTATTGTTATGATTATGAAAGCGAATACAAACACCGTGTTGAAACAAGTGAACCGAAACATCGATTGAGTCGAGGAGGGATACGAAAACAAAGGGCCATCCCAACACAGTGTGGCCATCGGCCCACCCCTAAAAATAAAACACCACGGCCACCTACCACACAGACAATTATACCACTTATGAGTGAAAAGAAATCACTTCCAATTTTAAAAGTGGCGACAATAAACGCCCAGTCTTGCCGCAATAAAACATTAGACATTAAACATATGATTGAGGAGAGATCTATTGACATTCTAATAATGATTGAAACATGGTTAAAGGAGAATGGGGATGAAGCAATTGTGTCGGATTTAACACCACTCACACATACAACTCAGTCATTTCCGAGAAAAGGAAGGAGAGGGGAGGAATTGCAGTGGTCTATAGGTCAAATTTGACCATTAGATTTAATCATGATGTCAACAATTTTTCGGCATTCGAATCGGTAGGAATGGTCATTGATTTTAAACATGACTCAGTCAAGCTTCATTCAATATATAGGCCACCACCCAGTGCAAAAAATAGATTAAAAACATCACTATTTATTGATGAATTCGAGGACTTCCTTCTTCGCCTTGACATGAAGTCAAAGAAAAATATTATTGTTGGAGATTTCAACTTACACTTTGATCGAGACACACCGGATATAAGAAATATAAATAAACTACTTTCGTCTCATCACATGACACAGCATGTCAATGAAAAGACACATCGGTGTGGACACATTATTGACTGGGTATTGACCAGCGTTGACATGCAACTAGCGACACCTATCAATGTAGATGATCTTTGCATTTCAGACCATCATTTAATATCTTTTGGCATCAGAGGGGCACAGTACACGACACAAAAACAAAAAAAATAGTTGTTTCGAGAGATTTGAAGAAAATTGACATAGAACTATTTAAAGCGGACCTCTCTCACTCTCTAACTACACATTGTGAGAAAGAAGTGACTGGTGACAATTTTGATAAAGCAGTTATTAGTGTTATGGATAAGCACGCACCTCTCACAACAAGATCTGTGAACATCAGAAAAGAATCACCATGGTACAATTTGGAGGTAAAACGTATAAAGAAAGAGAAAAGAAAAGCGGAGAAGAAATGGAAAAAATCTGGCCTGACAATTGATAAGGAAACTTACATATCATTCAAACATAGACTCAAAGAGGCGACAATTAAGGCAAAGCGTATCTACTATCTTGATAAAGTTGATAACATAAAAAGTCCGAAGGAGTTTTATAAAATCTCAAATAAGCTTCTAGGCAAAGAGATCAAAACAAGCCTGCCACACCACACTGACGACAAGCAACTCGCGGACTGCTTTGTAGAGTATTCATGAATAAAATAACAACGATACGGAGTGAACTTGACACAGACGAAACAGAAGCAGAATATACCTCTTTTTATGGTGAACCCTTAACATCTTTCAAAGAAATTTCAATAAATGACACAAAGAAAACGATTCTCTCTAGTCCTAGCAAATCATGTAGGCTCGACCCTTTACCAACATCCCTTTTGAAGGAGTGTATTGATGAACTTGCACCTTACATCACTGAATTGATTAATCAATCATTAAGGGAGGGAGTTGTTCCAGAAAGCTTCAAGAAAGCATTGGTGAAGCCATTGTTGAAGAAAGCGGGACTTGACAGTGATAATTTTAAAAACTTTAGGCCTGTATCAAATCTACCATTCATTTCCAAAATTCTAGAAAAGATTGTACTAAAACAACTTTCTTGTCACGTGAAACATAATAACCTCGATGAGTGCTTTCAATCGGCCTATCGGCAAAATCATAGCACAGAAACAGCATTGATGAGAATCACAAATGACTTGCTGCAAATTATTGATCAAGGAAAAACCACCATCCTTAGTCTTCTCGATCTTTCGGCGGCCTTTGACACCATCGACCATGCCATACTACTTCGAAGGCTACAAGTTACTTTCGGCATATCGGGCACTGCTCTAAACTGGTTTGCATCATATCTTACTCAAAGAACTCAATCAGTTTTAATTGGGGAAGTAACTTCGTCAGAGCGTGACCTTCATTTTGGTGTACCTCAAGGATCCGTTTTAGGTCCAGTCCTTTTTGTACTTTACACTTCCCCTGTTGTGAGAATCTTAGAGCAACATTCTCTCGCTTACCATATGTACGCCGACGATACCCAGATATATAGCATGTGTTTGCAATCCGATATAGTTTCAAAGATAACTGTTTACGAACAATGCATCAACCATGTGATGAGATGGATGTCTGCAAATAGATTAAAATTAAATGGCGACAAGACTGAAGCCTTATTCATTGCTAGTTCAAATAATAAGACAGATCCATTTACACTGGCACTGACAATCAACGATAATGATAAAATACAACTCACAACATCAGCAAAAAATCTCGGCATCACCCTTGAGAGTGATCTGTCTATGAACAAACATATTAACAATGTGAGAACAAGTGCTATCTGCATTCTAAGAAATATCAGAACAATCAGACCATTTATTAATAGGGAAACTTGCAACAAATTGGTAACATCTTTGATATTCCCGAAAATGGACTACTGCAATGCACTGTTTGTTGGTCTAACAAAGGACAAAATAAACAAACTCCAGAAAATACAGAACATGGCAGCCCGCGTTGTACTACAGAAAGACAGAAAAACTGCAGCTCCCGAATTACTACAGCAGCTGCATTGGCTGCCAGTGGACCAGCGGATTAAATATAAATCTTCAACTATCGTTTTCAAATGCCTGGAGGGCTCGTCACCAGCATATCTCTCAAACCTCGTTGAACGGTATAACCCACAGCGATCGCTTCAATCAACGAACGACCTCAAATTGAAAACACCCCGCTGTCGAGTGAAGCTGGTGAACGCGCCTTTCAGCATTCTGGTCCAAGGTTGTGGAATTTACTACCACTAGAGATACGTTCTTCGTCTTCACTAGAGGAATTCAAGCGTCGATTGAAGACATTCTTATTCCGACAGGCTTTCTTTTGATTATGTGTATAATTAGCGTTGTTCGTGTACTGTGTTAGGGCTTCATTATTAAGTTAATCTTTGTTATGCGCCCAGAGCCCTCCTGATGAAGGGATGTTTGGCGCACTATAAATCTATACCATTATTATTATTATTATTATATTTTTGAAAAAGCTTTTATAGTGGCAATATCCACTAAAGTACTTTACAAAAGTACAAGGGGTCCCTAGCCAACAGCAACACTTAACATGTAGGATGGGACATGACACCTGTTAGGCGATACAATTACAATTTTTTTTCGAAGAGAGACAACGCTGTTAACGGCCAGGTACTCATTTTACTCCTGAGTATGGTGAGAGAATGTGAATACAGAGCCTTTTCCAAAGGACTCAACTATGTGCCGAGCGAGGCTCGAACCCAGGGCCTTCCGACCCAAAAGCGAGTGTCATACCACAAGACCACATAGCCTTGAGTTTAAAATCAAAGCACATTGGAACCTCGGAACAGGCATTGTGGGACCAGCATAAAATCACTGTTATAGCCGAATTTCACGGAACACAACCCAAATTAAATGGCCTAAACCTCCATTTTTTTTTATCATTTGTAATTTCTCTCTCTCTCTCTCTCTCTCTCTCTCTCTCTCTCTCTCTCTCTCTCTCTCTCACACACACACACACACACACACATACACTGTCAAGCGTACTGTTGTGTGTGTTGTGTACTACATGTGGTCTGCTGCAGCAAGGCTAATGTTACACATACTGAAAATCATGTAGTATATGGTAGTAGTAGTAAATAGCCTACACACACACACACACACTGAGTATTTAATTAATTTACGAAATAGGCATATCTTAGCTCTCCGTTGACTTTAGCTGTACAGCATACATGAGCGCAATGTGGGCTTATTTTTTTTGTATTTGAAGATATAAGAGGGTGGTTTCACCGCCCCTGTTATCCAATGCTTAAAAGTTCCTGCTATAACGGGTAAAAAGTTCTCTGAAGGCAAAGAGGGAGCAAAAACGGGGATATATATATATATAAAAGAGGTTCCCTTGTACTGTAATCTATATTTGCCGAAATATATTCGCAGGATTTTCGAAATTTTTAGCTTTCTCTTACGGTTTGTCCTTCCAACTTTGATCCATGGTGGTGAGAGGGGCAGTCAGTAGATCAGAATTGAGATATATTTATTCTTGTATGACTTACTTGTATGTAATTGTAAGTCATCTCTTTGACTCTTGAATGGGAAAGTGACATGAAACCAGCTGGGTGTCTCCTTTTGTTAGGGTCCCGTACTCGCGTCTGAGACTGTTGGTGGCTTCGATTTAATCTGGGCAAACGATTACGGCTGGAAACACTTTTGTGTTCATTCCCTGCATTAATCACAATCCCATACATTTTGTCTTGCTTTTTCTTGAGCACCTGTTACGCAGACACTGATTAGCTCAACTCAAAATCAATACAAAACGTTACCATAGCCAGCGTGACAAAACGCTTTTATCTATTTTGTCCAGAAAGCATTACAATTAAAAACTTTGTGACAGGAATGGGAAAGGGGAGGGAGTGGGGGATTCTAGATCTATAGGTAAAGCTTTCTCTCTCCTCCTCCCCCACCCCTTGAGACATAACGCGTTTAAGGTTTTATGATACGGCGGCCCCGAGGGGGGAGTGGGGTAAAGAAAGTCTCGGGGCTCAAGACTTCAATCTGTCGATATAATGAATGAGACGTTTCTGGCCAAGATGGGATCTCGGTGTGCTGGGAGAGTCAATCTTGCTGTGGTAGTTTTTCTCCTATATTATCTGTCCCCCCCCCCCCCCCCCCTTCTATTTGCAGTCTGTCCTTGTATTTATGTTTTTCTTGGTCTATAGTTACTCTTTTTATCTTCTGTCTTTCCTGTTCAATACATTTATGTCGATTTAGGTGCCCTAAAAATTGCATTTGTCTTTTTCTTATTGTAAGAATTAGTAACCTTTTAGTTTCAGCTTGCTCTAATACTTCTTCATCAGTTTTCTCCTCTGTCCATGAGATTCTTAACATCCTTCTAAGAAACTACATTTCTGCTGCCTCTAGTTTCTTTCTAATGTCTTCTGTCATTGTCCAACTTTCACAGCCATATAACAATACTGACCATACATAGGCCTTCAAAACCCTATGTTTTGTTGTGATTGAGATATTGTGGTTTTTGGAAATTAGACTCATTTTATTAAAACTATCTTTAGCTATTGCAATTCGTCGTTTTATTTCTGTGATACATCTGCCATCCGAAGTTATTATGTATCCAAGATATTTAAATGTCTTAACTTGTTTTATCGTTTCTCCTTTGCTTATAAAGTTACACGTTGGATTTCTTTCTCCCCTTGATACAACCATGCATTCTGTCTTTTTACATTTAAATATAAACCCATACGTTCACTCTCTGTAACTACTTTATCAAGGAGTAATTGTAAATTTTCTTTTGTCTGAGATTAGTGCTGTTTCATCTGCATACCTTTATTGTTGACATTCTCACCATTGATCTTAATGCCTGGACTCGTAGCCTGGTCATTTAGGAGCATGGGGCTGGATTTGAGATGGGTTGTCGCATATATATATATATATATATATATATATATATATATATATATATATATATATATATATATATATATATATAAGAGAGAGAGAGAGAGAGAGAGAGAGAGAGAGAGAGAGAGAGAGAGAGAGAGAGAGAGAAATTTGATGCACTCAATTATTTTACCAAAATTTGTATGTTCTTTGTAACTTGTTCATCATGCCTGGCTAAAGATAAGCGATAGCCACTGTCAATCTGTGCACCTATGTGAAGAGTACCAACGGTTTTCAATCTAGTGGTGATATTTAAATGTAAGTTAGACTTCTGATGGTTCAATGCTCTCTGTGTTAAATTTTTCAATCAGGTAAATCCACTTCTTGTCCAAGACAATTCTGTATTGCTGTTATCGCCAAACAAAATACAATTAAAAGAAAATAAACTCTTATTTTCTATTCTCACCGATAGCCAAGGAAAACGACTATACCAATCTTTATCAAATTAAATGACCGATTCTGTTTCCCGTCTTTAATAGTGAGTACAAAATCGTTTGGTTGATGGGGACCGAGACTTTTAATCAAAAGTTTATTTTCCCTATTCAAAGAACTGGTATTGATAGTCAACAGATAATCAACGCGATTCATCACACTTAATAGCAATTAATTAAAATTTTAAAAACAAACACTGCACACATCAGATTAACACACTCAAGTTAAAAGGGACAATGGGAATTCAATATCACATGCCTGACACGCCTCGAAGAGGGATGGGTAACAGGTACAACACGATTGCCATCAATGGAACAATTAGGTCATTGTGTGTGGCTGCGAGTAAGAAAGCCACAATGACTCAGTTCAACGTCAAGATGCCTCTTGATGCCCACAGTCATAGCACACGGCAAACGTGAAATGCATCGCCTGGTTGTACCGTGGGAATATGGCTGGAAACCTTCTCCACCTTTAAAGCCACACGCTGTACTGATTGGTCAGGGGCACGAGTACAACTCGAGCTGTAGTAAATTCAAAGCGGTGTGATTGGTTCAAGTTTTGAGGCTCTGTAAGGGTTTTTTAACACCAGGTCAACAATGAATTTCATTGTTTGTGAAACAGAAAAATTAAAAGTGTGACTTTTTATTGTTAAATTCTTACATACTTTCAAGACAATGACGACCTGTGGCTTAGCCTTAATAGCCTTTAAGGCCCTACGCCACTGCTACCTCCTAAAGTTCTAATAATTGTTTCGCTGTGGATATTAAAAAGGTCTGGTGACAAAACACATCCTTGTCTAACTCCTCTTTTAATTTGTTTCTATTCACTGAATTCTCCTTCAATCCTGACGGTTGCACTTTGATTCCAATATAGGTTTCTAATAATTATTAGACCTTTTCCATCTATGTCCTTCTAGGATATTAACTAATTCACCACGTCTACCCGTATCAAATGCCTTTGAGTAATCAATAAAACAGATAAATAGGTCTTTCTGGACTTCAATACATCTGTCCATCAACATTGATAAGGTGAAAATAGCATTTCTTGTACCCTTGTCAGGGACAAATCCAAACTGAGCTCTTGATATCTCTGGTTTTAGACTTTACCTAATTCTGCTCATCAGTACTCTTATGAGAATTTTTGTGATGTGACTCATTAGACTAATCGTTCGGTGTAACTCACTTTCCGTGGCCCCTGGTGACATTGGAAGTGCTACAAACACTGACTTTAATAAATCATCTGGAATTTTACCACTGTCATACATCCTATTCAATAGATGTGTCACTATGTTTAAACCGAAATCCTCTAATGTTACGATTATTTCTATTGGGATATTATCAGGGCCGGTTGCTTTGCCTAACTTCATTTTTTAAACAGCCGCTTCTACTTCTTCCTTTCAAATTGGTAGCCCGTCTACTCTTTGTTTATTGTTAATTTTTCTCTTTCATCATCAAAAAGTTCCTCTAGATATATACTCTGACCATCTATTCAATACATCTGCTCTATCCATCAAAACAGTGCCATCTTTAGCTTTTATGCATCCTGTGCTTGAACATACTCTTTTACCACTGACTTCTTATATCTTTTCATGTATAAATTTGCTATCGCTATTTTGTTTTATTTCTTTTTCTAGACACTGATCATTTATCCATTTCTCATTTGCTTCATAACATTTTTTCTTTATTTTTATGTTCAGGTTTTATGTTTTTCTACATCTGATTTATATTTCCTTCTTTCTTCCATTAGTCCTAACACTTCATTAGTAATCCACTTCTTATTCACTTTTCTAGATTTTTGTGGTATATTTTCTAGCAATTGGAATTTGTTTCCACCTCAATAACATACTTTTCTTTAAGATCTTTATTTGTTTTCAGAAATCCTAATTCATACTTTGGTTGATATTATCCTTTCTTTAATCTTTTTAATTTATTCTCATTTTGCTTATGACAGGTACATGGTCGCTATCACAATCGGCTCCAGGACATGCCGAACACTTCCTCCCTGAGGCTGGGATAGGCGGACGACTGGGCACTCGTTACTCAAAGACTAAAATCCTACGTCGACAATTGGTACCTGAGATGAACACTTCGAAAACCGTGGCCACTGCATTCCACCTATGCTGTGGCTGGCACACCCGTAAACTGAACGTCCTCGTCGGGGACTAGCTACTCCCATAAAAGCCGCAGCCAAAATATTTAGGGATGACGCTGGACCGCAGCCTTAACTATAGATAGAATGCGCTTGGCCAAGGAGTTCACAACATTGCCATCCGGAAGTATAACGGACCAACACACAAACTCTGTGTAACCATGAACTTTTATAGTCTGGTTAATACAGTTTAGTGAGAACAACTCACAAACGCGGATGGCAAAAACAATAACAAAGGCCTGAGTGACGTCATCTGCATACTATCTATCGGGTGTATCTCGAAGGAGTTGACCGGAAGATATAGAAACTCAACAGCCTTCTGAGGAAGCTAACGGGATCAACTCGGGGCGCTAACCAAGCGCTCACGAGGACGTCCGCCTTGGCACTATGCTATTCTAACGCGGAGTATTGCGCTCCAGTGTGGGGTAGAAGCAGAAACGTTGAGAAGGTAGATGTTAATGTTAAACTTCGCAAGTCGATGCATATAGTATAGTGCCAGGAACGCTGGCAACAACGCCTAGAGAATGGGGCCCGATAATGGCATCAATCCATCCCCCCGATGTCCGAAGGGAGACTATTACGGAAATCTGGCTTAATAAGATCAAAGAGAGAGGGAATGGCAGGGACGGCTGGTAATAATGGGCAGGGTGGGCAAATACCAGCCTGTTTTTTCAAGTTAAAAGCTGTATTACCAGGTCCGAAATAATCAAATTTAAATTAGATAATTTCAAAAGTTACTACTTAAACTTGATACTTCGTACTGAAATCAATTTGTGTGTATCTTTGATAGATTGCGAATCACCATGCACCCCGTAATGCATAAACCAGGATGCGCTCCTGTTCTTTTTATCACCCCCCCCCCCCCCCAACCACTCCACTCCACTCCGCCCACATCGTCATCTCATCGTCACGTCGCCTGACGGTGATTTTGCTGTCTGGCCTCTCTAGTACTAGGTCGGGCTAATTCAAATGAGCCCACCTTATTAACCAGTGTACACTAAATAGAGATTTTGGCAAACGAACTTTTTTTTATTTATTGCCTTACTTGTGCTGGGAAGGTTCCAGTATTGAATTAAATTTATTAATTTACTAATATTATATCAATTTAGTATTAGTTTGTGTTGTTTTTATATATTTGTTTATCCATTTAAATTATTTCTTTTTTTTTTCCCTCGTTTTCTTTAGTGTTTCTCAAAACTCATTTATTTAAATTGTTTTCTTATTTGTTTGTTGTTGTTGTTGTTGTTTTTTGTGTTGTTTTTTTGTTTTGTTTTTTAACAAATTAATTTGTTAATTCTTTTTTTTTATTATTCTTAAAGTAATTACCGCAGTATTTTTATTGCCAGACTAAATAATTTTGCAAAACAATGTAATTTTCTATTGTATTCCGTCTAATAAAACAAAACACTTTTATTCAAAAGTCACGACTAAATAAATATATAAAATACAACCACCATTTTGGTTTTCTCAACAATTGAATTAGTATACGAGAAATACTCTTCTGAGTAAGGAGATAGTTGAATTCTAAGTTATAGAATAAATAAATACCTTTAAAGGAAGGGTGGGCAGATTCCGTACTTGCCCGTCCTGAAGCTAATACACACATAAGATGGTTCGCGATGAAGAGGCGGGAAGCAAGGGATTGGTTGGGTAAGGAGCAAAGATAACACGGTAATTATTGTGACGATAGTCAAACGAATACATGAGGAGAGATTGGTAACATTATTTTGTCTTAATTATATTGTATGAAGTATTGGCGAAAGCCTAATATTAAATAAACGTTGTTTTTGTTTGTCTTATTTTGACTATGGAACTGATACTGATACTTGTCATAGCAGACCTGCCTACTTTAGATAGGAAAATAAAAATCGTAGTTTTCAGGGCTAATAAAATCGTAGATATTTCAACTACCCTTTAAAAAAATCACCGGAATTTTCGTCTGTTTTGATAGATATCAAATTTTAAAAAACGAGAAAAAATAATTGGAAACGTAATAATGATGGTGATGGTGGTATAGTGGTAGCGGTGGTGGTAGTAGTAATGATGATGGTAATATTATTATTATTATTATTATTATTATTATTATTATTATTATTATTATTATTATTATTATTATTATTATTATTATTATTATTTATTATTTTTATTATTATTATTATTATTATTATTATTATTATTATTATTATTATTATTATTATTATTATTATTATTATTATTATTATTATTATTATTATTAATATTATTATTATTATTATTATTATTATTATTATTATTATTATTATTATTATTATTATTATTATTATTATTATTATTATTATTATCATTGTTATTATTATTGTACGTATTGGTGGTATTACTATTGTTGTATTTTTTTTTGGTGGTTATTAATGGTATCAGTTTATTGTTTGGTCCCATTTGCCATTATTTTCCACTTTCATGTATGTGGTCATCAAATTGTATGATTAATTGGCGAAAGCCTAAGATTGAATACATTTTGTAATATCGTATGGTAACCATCATTGTCGACGACATCGTCGTTGTCATCATAATCATCATCATCATCATCATGATCATCATCATCATCATCATCATCATTAACAACAACAACAACAACAACAATATTAACAACAAGTACAACAATAGCAATAAAAACAATATCAACATCATCATACAATTTCCGTCATCGTCTCCACAACTATCATTCTAACCAACAGCACCACCAAAACCACTACCATAATTACCCCTCACCGCCTCGTCTTCCTCCTCCTCCTCCACCACCACCACGACCGCTACCACTATTCCAACCACTACCACCACCGGCACAATCATTCTGACCACCAAGACAGCAGTAAAAATTATGCAATTTGAGCTCTGAATGAAACTCGAGTCATATCGCTGTTGTTGCTTCTCCATGAAAACTTTAAGGTTACTACGTACTACTGAAAACCAGAAATATGTAAAAGCAATATTAATATCGCCGTTGAGGGATTAAAGCACTCTTTAATTTTTCGAGTGAAGGAAATGGACTTGTATTGTCAAGGTGTTGTCGCATTATGTCTCGTCGCTTTATTTTTTAGTTGTATTCTCTTTCGTGATTCATTTTTGATTACGTTTGGAAGAATTAAAATCTACTGGTATTGTCATTTCATTGTGAATGTGATTATTGGTGGTTGAAATATTTTTTGTTTAAAGGCGAAAAAAAAAATCAAAAAAATTTTTTATTAAAAAAAAATAAAAAAAATAAAAAATAAAAAATATATATCATATATATATATATATATATATATATATATATATATATATATATATATATATATATATATATATATATATATATATATATATATATATATATATATATGACCGAATCCTCTTTGCCCCACCACTGTAAATAGGCTAGAACCGCCACTGGGGAATGGGGATACCCATCTGAAGCGCATTATGGACGGCGCCCCCGTTTCGAGCCGAAATAAGTCCTGGCAACCCTTGTACGCAGCTTCCCTGACTACGGACAGAGATGCATATACGAGATGCAAGTCGGTTTGGACGAATTCAATCCCTCGACACACACTCCTCCATATATAACACAGGACTGTGCACTCCTCTAAACTAGGTGAGAAGTTGCCAGGCTTCTCCAACAGTAAGATGAGACACTGGGTGCTAGAGAATCGGCTTCGGCCGAGTACCAGGCTTCTCCAACAGTAAGATGAGACACTGGGTGCTAGAGAATCGGCTTCGGCCGAGTACCTGCCTCACGGCAAAATCGCTTCATCGGTGTGGACTTTCCACCTGTCCAACAGGTACCCGATGTGGGATATAACCGAAACCGCAGAGCATCTAGTTGAACGGTGTGTTGTGACGAAGCTTCCGGGCGGGTTTGCGACAGTGCTCGAGTGCGGTAAAGAATTTGCTGATTGGGTCGATCGTCATAACATAGCCATGACTATCCCGCACAAATCTTTGGGCCTCTTTTTCGCTTACGAAGTGCTCGAATTCGCGTCAATATATGGGACGAAGCCGTTTCGTATATGCTATTTTAAAAAATTAATTACGACGCTGTTTATCGATGAATATGACTGGAAGTTGACACACCGTTAGAAAAAAGGTCATTTTAGATTATGTCAAGCGACAAAACTCGTGCGATTACCAGAAGACCGTTAAAAATAGATTTTTACTCTTTGGAGTAAAATATTTCTAAAACTACCAGGCGTGGAGGTTTTGTCGCTGACAAGGTAATACATGAACATTTCTTCTTTTTGATTGTAAAATTTCATATGAATATGACGAGTACTTTTCCCGTATTTTACAAAACACCATCCTAATTTGCTCTTCAAGTTTCAATCTTTTAATCCACTTATTACGCAAGATACAACCAAAGGTCGAAAAAAAAAAATGCCGAAAAAGCGTCCCATATTTTCGCGTTTTTTCCCTCTTTGCGGGTCATCCAAATAAATGCCACCTTTGAAACTGCATAACTTGTTTATTTATGAATGGATTTTCAAAATTCAAAAACATTTTTACTCAGTGGAGATAGAGCTTTGATTTTAGACAAAATTTTTCCTCAAAAATAGAAAAAAAACATTTTTCATAGTCATTGCTACAACATAATAGTGTGAGCACCATTAGAAGCTGCTGCTCCAGGAAAGGTTTTAACTGATTTTGTTGCATTTCGAAAACGTTTCCGTTTTAGGGTAAAGTCTATTTGATTTCTAGTTCTATCGCCTGGACTTATCCATGTGTGTATATATCTTCTTGGATAATAATAACATTTAGACAAATATCGTTGGTTAAGACAAAATTGCTATTAAACCGAATAAAATTAATGTCGTGGATATAGCCCTGGGCGTTGTGGCCCCATGGTATTTACTTCCGGTTTGGATTGATAGTAAAGGGAAATTATTAGGTTGAATGTCGATGTCGACATTACAAACGCAATGTTCTATTAAAAATTCGAAGACAATGCCAATGATGGGCAAGAAACGCAAGCGGATCATCGGAAATATTATATGGTCAAAGAAAGGATATCACAAAGATGTAGCAGAAGTAAGACATATTGAATTGTAGGCGCTATAAACCGACCACTTTGTATCCGTCTCTAGTCAGTAGTCAGGTGTGTGTGTCAGTGAGTGATCACAGTATGGCTAAGTTACCTAAGTTGATTGTGATATTGCTTTGCATCCTTTTTTCGTCTACGATGAGCTGACTGGATAGATATGATATAAATGATATGTTAGGCCCATAGGCATAGGAATTTACCACGGAAAAAAAGGGAGCTTCCAACTACAACTTGACTTTTACTCTTCTTCCTCTTAGAAATTAGAAATAATAGAGGTCTATAATATAGAAATTTAATTATAAATTTTATGGGGGCCGTTCATTTACCAACACTGGGTCACTGGGTCCCTTGTGTGGAATGACCTGCCCAGAAGGATTAGAGAAGCAAAATCTATTGATAGTTTTAAATCATTGAGTTAACCACTACCTTTTTACTGTTACATTTTCATGATATGATATTGATGATAGGATATTACTATTAATTACATACACTGCTGCTACTGCTATTGATATCATTACGTTTTAGTTTTATATTTATATATATATAATATCTAACTTTTGTCTGTTTATTTGTAACGTACACTGAGCACAGTGATGAAAATGCGCGATATATAAATGCCACGTATTATTATTATTATTATTATTATTATTATTATTATTATTATTATTATTATTGTTTTATATTATTATTATTAATATTATTTTATATTATTATTATTGTTATTAACGCATTATTAAAGATGGATCTTGCGATAATTTTAATTAGCCCTCTCAATTATTGCTCGTTTTTATTCCTGTTAATATGTTAATAACAAAACCTGTTGTTCATAGTAGTAACAATACCTGTACCAGTCTTGACTAGACAGCTAGACAGAGTCAGTGAGAAAGCTGGGATTTTTTCATCTCAACAAAAATAATTTAATTTTCAATCCTCCAGAGAGAGAGTAGTCCGAATTATAAAATCGATTTAAAAAAAAATAGACATCCTAGAATCCTATTACTATTAATCCTCCCGAAATGATGGAGGAGGGAAGTTAACAGTTGTCGAAACTTTTGCAGCAGTCAGCATTCGACAAATTTTCTAAATACGGAGACACGCTGATGAGATGTTAATTTGAAAGATATTAAGTTATTAAGTCTTGAATCTTTCTAGTAATCTTTGGAAACTGGAAATCCTACACTCAGGACTGGCCTTTTGTATTGTGACTCAAGACTGGTTAGGTTGTTTGTATTTTAATTAAAATTTTAATGAATCATAAATATGGATGGGGTCAGCTAACAATGTTCAGTCAAGATAAATAATTAAGATAGACTCACCGTCGTATTGTAGGTAATCAATATTTTTTCAATTAAAAAAAATAGTCATTACTGATATGGTTACCTCAGTCTTGGATATAGGATGAACATTTCCAAAGTTATAGTTATGGTGATTTTATTGCTCAAATTTTGCCACCCCACAAAACACTTCATTCGAATAGAATTCTAACCAATTCTTCAGCTCATGTTCAACATGTGGTCGCGAAGCTGAGACAATGTATGTTATGCAATTCGAATTGTTAGAGGGTACTGTGCGTTACATTATCAGGAATAAATGGTAGTAACTGTAGTGTGTCTTGCTATGTCTACCAACTTCCGATTTATTATGAAATGAACCAGATCTCCATAACTGTAATTGGGAATAATTTTTATAACAATACCAACATCTGTGAGCACCAGTCAACTGTTGTATTTGTATGTTTTTTGAGTACTGAACACAGGGATGTTATTATTTTGGGTGCACATTTCTAAATTTACGTGTATAGTATAAGTATAATTGTTGGGGTTTTTTTTGTTGACTGTACCACTTTGCTAACTTTGGCAGAATAATGTCATTCCGTCATACATTGACATGACATTTTTGATAAGCTGGTATAATTGGTTTGCTTTTTTTTGACTGACTACTTTGCTAACTCTGGAATAATATCCTTCCACCATAGATTAACAGGACGTTTTTCGATAAGCTGGTCAAGAAAATATCTTTAAAAAGTTTCTTTGAAGAGTCATAGTGGTTAAGAGGAGAAGGGTCTCCCCCTTCCCCCTTCCTACTTTTAAGATTTGAAAAGAGATTTGCACCAGTTTCCAGCACTCTACATCTAGAGAGATAATGAATAATAAATAAATAAATAAAATTTCCTTTTGTTCATCATATAATATTGGAAATTTGTTTCTAGGGTCTATTTGAAGGGAAGACTGGAATAACCCAGGCGTCAGCTGCAGTGCAGAGCCGCAAATGAGCTAGGGCAAGGTGACTTGCTCAAGGCCACACAGCGCAGCGGCATTCGAATTTGGTACCTTACGGATAGGAAGCAAAGACCATACCACTGAGTCACACTGCCCCCAGAAATGTTACAAAAACACTCTTATAGAACTATACTAAAAATTGACCCTCTAATTTCTAGATCTTTATTCCAATTTCGTTGTACATTATATTTTTATTTGGTGAAATTGTGATGAGCATAGGTTATTGGATTACAAAAATGGTGATACTAGTGTTCTGCTTAGTATCCATTCAAATATTGAATCGTTGGATATCAAGCAAATGATGTATATCTAGTTGTTCAGCCTAATTTGTTCTATTCAAATATTCAACATTTTATTTATTTGTTGCATATTGAAATTTTATCAAATTAATGCAATGCTGTTTTGTGATATTTCATTTTCTCTTTGTTTTTTGTTCTGTTTTGTTCTTATTTTCAAATTTTTTTATTTCAGTCTGGATTGGGTCAAGCTAGCATTTATCATGCTCTCATCATTATTTTCTTGGAATTTTTTGCCTGGGGTTTGCTCACATCACCAATCATCAGTGTAAGTTGGTAATTTCAACTTTTTGTTTAAAAAATAATAATACAATTCACATTAACTTGTGTTAAGTATTTTTAGATAGTGATCATTTGTCTGCTATTGGAGTTTCCATTATTGTTTTTATACAAAAGTCTTGTTTTGATATTTAATTGTGTATTTTATCATACAACGGCCAAAAAAAAAAAGATGTTAAAAGATCTAACTCAATTTATTGTCAACTTTCAATATGCAATTGATACCATTATTTCAAGGGGGCGAAATAATGTCTGGTCACCAGTGTTTGAATTTATTTTTTTAAAAATAAATTTATATTTAAAAAAAAAAAATCTCAGAGAGGACTTATTTTGTTTAAAGCCTTTTTCTTCCATTAATAGTTAAGGTACCCCACTAGCTCACTTGGTTAACAAAACGCCTCACAAGCAAAGGGGCTGGTATCGATTCTAGTGCAGAAGAGATTTTGTTTTTATGCCCCCCAATTAAAACAATGGTACTTCTCTAACATACTGCTTAACCAATATTATTCCAATTGATCATTTACTTAGATATTTTTTCTATTTTTCTTTATTCAGGTCCTCAATGACACCTTCCCAAAGAATCTTTTATTATTTAATGGACTTATTCAGGGGGTGAAGGTAATTGATTGCATAAAATGTTTTTAAAAGAATAATAAAATGATACTATAGCCCTTTGTGTTCCTGTACACAGCGTACACAACGATAACAGTTTAGTTGTGACGGTATCCCGTTCCTGACACCTGCTGACCCGGTCACGGTGAGCGGTCAATCACCGCGAGGAATTTACCTAACGGGGATTGCTGTTTCGCTCAATTTAACAATGTTTTGTTTTATTGTCTGTTAGACACCCATATTGAATGAGTTGAAATATCACTACTTGGTATAAAAGTTTATATTTTCTACTTTTACTGTGTGTTTTTTATTTTATCATAGTATTACTAGATTTCTCAATATAAGTTATCAATGAACGTTAACACATTACACAAAAAATATAGTGGGTGCAACATTAAAAAAATTAGAGAAAAAAAAACGTTGCTATGGATTGGTCTGAATTTTATGTATTATAAAGACAAGATGTAAATACTTCTCACAAAAAACGTATTTTTCCTCAACAAAAATATATCCGCTACAAGCATTCAAACTCGTCAGTGTAGTTTGGGGCTGGTCTTTAACTGCATTGCGTTGATGACAAATCGCATTTTATTCATATCATTGAGAATGCCGGATGCTCTTTTTTTCCAATTTTGCTGTTGTTTGGTGACAGGTCTCTGTGCCTTGTTCTCCAAGAAGTCCAAGTCCAAACATATATTGAGTGATGTGTGGTATGCAGTGGTACTCAAGGAGGTGTTGTTTTGGGATTATTTTGTTTGGAAAATATTTTCTGTATGTATCCGTGTAATGTTTTATTGCACTTTGAATATATTGGATTGTGTCTGCTTTGATCGATTTTGTGTGTGAAATAGAGTTGTGCACATGACTATAGGCCTTGTTTATATTGTCGAAAATTAATCCAATACTGCAAGCGTCGTCAATGATGAGTGGGTCGTGGGTGCAGTTCTTTGTTTGTTGGATAATTGTAAGTGTGAGTTGCGTGTAGACTTTTTCTTGTAAATATTTGTGGCATTGGTTGCCAATGAATGACCTGCTGTGGTAAGCCTGTTGTGTAATGCGGTATTCTGTCCAATTCAGAGGCAATAGGACAATCCCTGAGGGTGAGTGGCTCGTGCATGAGATTTTAAAGTCTCTCCTGCGTTTCGTAGTTTGTTGTTATATTCTACTCTGTCGATATCAAACATGCAAGTGCAACCCGTTTCAAGGTTGATTTATTTATTATTAGCGTCTTGGCAATGAGCAAATACAAAGAAGCTAATGAGTCGTGCGTTCAATGTGCTTTATAATGTGTACTTTTTACACATAGATTATTAGTGTGTTCCTTGCTTGTCCAATGCCGTGTCAGTCCCATAGACTAAAAGAATGTCATTAGAATAATTTGAACATTTAAATGGTTTCTTGCGGGCACGTTTCTATTTCTGTGTTAAACAAATCATACCACATGTCCTACATAATGAATTCACTGCTTGGTTATGACTTGCAATTGTGTGGTCCATGCTGTAAGAGAAAATTCAAAATTGACTGAGTGATGTAAGCAATGATATAGTGAATTAATGAATAAAATGAGTTTTAAAACACTCTGTATTACTTCTCATATCCATGCATACATAACAGCGTACATAAAATTTGGAACAAGAAAAACCAAATACTTCACCCAATTTGGTGAAAGAAAGGGGGAGCAGGAAAATTCTAACAAGCAGTTGAGCTAAGTTGAGGCCCAACACACAATGTCATTTAGAATTAAACATTAGCAAGATAATTCAAATTATGCAATTTAAAAATCAAATTAACTCATCATTGAAAAAAATAAAAATATAATTAACAATAAAACCGCAGCGAAATATTACGTTTCAAGAACAAGGTTAAAGAAGTAATATCATTATTACCTGACCTACCGCGGAAAAATAATCATTACAAAATAATGAAAACTGAAGAGTAAATGAAACTTACCTCATTTCGTAGTAAAACTTGTGCCTTGTGAATCACACCAAAAAAAAATTGAAATTTATAGCAACGTTTTTTTATAATCCTGAGGTAATTACAAGTAATTTTATTTAAATGTTATAGAAAAATAGGTGAATTTGAATCACGGCTTGTGGAATAAGTAATGGAGATATTGAAATAAAAATTGGACCGATGGAAAGAGGGGGTCTGTGAGAATTCTTTGCATTTTGGGTGGAATTGCATCGTCACGAAGATCGTGAGGTTAATTGGTATGGAAATCATCCATTGGTATCACCCAATGCTCGTCAAATCTACAATCTGGGAATTGATCGGCTGACCGCTGTTGACCCCTGTCGGGTGAGGTTACGTCGGCGCTCGGAACAGCGGGAAACTAAACGGTCAGATTTATAGTGCAGTTTAGACGCAGTGGGTAGCAATACAATCTGGGCCAGGTTGCTTTCTGTCTTTGTCTTGGAATGAGGTTTCCTGGCTTTATCCTTTCTCAGGCCAGAGTCCTTGGCTGAGAGGGAAACACTCAGATATGTAGTATTAGTTTTTGGAGATGGTTTTAATTTTATAAATTTTTTTTTGCCTCGTAAATCATCTCTGCTGTGCACTGTTATATATGTATTTAAAAAAAAACATAATTCGCATACCTTTGAGTGTCTTTCTCCTTGTGGAATCCTGTGCTTGTGTCTTGATGAGATTTTTAGGTGACTGCTAAGTCCTCTGATAGTATGCTCTTTGATTTTTATACGTCTGATCCATATTTGAGGCAGTCCCCTTTGTCTTACTTTTTCTTGAGTGCTTTCAATTGTAAATCTAGAATTTTTCAACTGTTTAATTTTATTCCTTTCTATTAGTATTAGTGGTGATATGACCTAAATGTGTTGCAAGTTCTGTAAAACCCTTAAAAACAATTTTTTTAAAAAATCACGATCACATGATGCATGTATAAGTAGGCATAGGAATGGTATTACCACTTGGGACAAAATTTAGTTCATATTTTGGGTGGTTGGATGGGAGCATCACCCTTGGATCATATACCTATGATGTTCGCATGGGTGTACGATCCGATAGTGATGTCGTTTCTTCTTCTCTTTACTAGCCTATCCTGCTTCTTTGGTTTGTGATTGTATTTTTGACAGGGGATATTTTTTTTCCTGTAAATCCTCTGCCTGTTTGTTCTTGGTTATTTATAATTTAGCTTATGATATCTTTAGGTTATGATTTTGATTTACATTTGTACTATTTTTGTTAGATTGCTTGTTTTTTTGTTTCAGCGGTCTCTCATATAACCTCAATTGTGTTGGAAGAGACCTAAAGCAACAAACAAACAAAAAAAAGTTCATATTTGATAAGTTCAAGAGTCAGCTTTGAATTTAATAAGCTCAAACTCTTTCTTGTGAAATTGTCTTAAAAGCAAAATGTGATGAGAACAAAAAATGGTGGCCGTTGTTGTGAATTGAAACAGTTGTGCTGCAAAGAGTTGAACATGAAATGAGTCAGACAATTATTAAGCATCCAATATTCAAATTTCTTCTTCCTTCAACTTCAAGTTTTGAATTTTAGTTTTTTAAAAATATTTTTCTGATTTGATTTAGAAACATCTTTTTTTTTGGTGATACTTTGTAATATTTTATTTTAATCATCTCATATTAACTGTAAAATGGCATAAAAAAGTTGTTTTGAAAATTTCTGTTTATTAAGAATTGAAAAACATCACTTTTATTCATCATACATGAGTTGAATCTGGGTTGTATAGCACAAAATGAACAATACCAATTACTTGCTACCTAACTTCGGATTGGACACTAGTCTATTGCAGAGTACTTTCTGCCAGATCTAAGTGACCCAGCTACCCAATCACTGTTGTATGAACTCTCAGAAAAAAGTATCATCTTCACATGGGATCAATTTTGGTCCCTTTGCATGTGAATCGACTGCACTACCAATTTATTTATTTTGAACCCCCTTTTTTAACGATGTAATCAGTTTAAAATACATGACAATTTCCCTCTTTTTTTTTTTGTCTTTCAAGGGTCTCCTGTCCTTTTTGAGTGCCCCTCTAATTGGTGCTCTCTCAGATGTTTGGGGTAGAAAGCCATTTCTTATTCTTACAGTGGGCTTCACATGTGCACCTATTCCTCTAATGAGGCTAAGTCCATGGTGAGTAGTTATTGTTTAATTACCGTTTGCTTCTTAATCATATTTATTCTAGTTAGTTCCGTTTATCATTATCATGATTTTATTGTGGGAATAAAGTGGTAGAGTTTGACCAGCTCTTTAAAGGGGCCTGTCAATTTCTTTGACATTCTGCATTCTTTATAGTTTCACATCTAAAGATTCTCACACTTTTTGATAGTCATGCTAGATTGTTATACTTTAAGAGATATGAGTTGTATTGTATTTTCTCTATTTGAAATCTAACAATCAGCAATTTAAAACAGACATTGCATATATATATATATATATATATATATATATATATATATATATATATATATATATATAGCAATGACTATCCTGCACAAATCTTTGGGCCTCTTTTTCGCTCACGAAGTGCCCGAATTCGTGTCAAAATATGGGACAAAGCCGTTTCGTATATGCTATTTTAAAAAATTAATTACGACGCTGTTTATCGATGGATATGACTGAAAGTTGGCACACAATTAGAAAAAAGGTCATTTTAGATTATGTCAAGCGACAAAACTCGTGCGATTACCAGAAGACCGTTAAAAATAGATTTTTACTCTTTGGAGTAAAATATTTCTAAAACTACCGGGCGTGGAGGTTTTGTCGCTGACAAGGTAATACATGAACATTTCTTCTTTTTGGTTGTAAAATTTCATATGAATATGATGAGTACTTTTCCCGAATTTTACAAAACACCATCCTAATTTGCTCTTCCAGTTTCAACCTTTTAATCCACTTATTACGCAAGATACAACCAAAGGTCGAAAAAAAATGCGGAAAAAGCGTCCCATATTTTCGCGTTTTTTTCCTCTTTGCGGGTCATCCAAATAAATGACACCTTTGAAACTGCATAACTTGTTTATTTATGAATGTATTTTCAAAATTCAAAAACATTTTTACTCAGTGGAGATAGGGCTTTGGTTTTAGACCAAAATTTCCTCAAAAAGAGAAAAAAACATTTTTCATAGTCATTGCTAATATATATGATATATATATATTTGTTATATTGAATGGAAGGTATAATGTATTAAGAGATTTAACACTTTTTTATCATTAGTGATATCGAAGGTAATTTTAGTAGGGTCGTTTAAAAAGGTGGTCAGAGTATCTGCAATGTTTTTTAAAATTGTTACGTTCACTAGAAATTAGAAATAATCTCTTCAAATGTCATTAAAGATAATTTGCATGAACCTACTTTTTATAGAAGATGACCAGGTTCACATTCACATCTTACATGATATGCAAACTAATACCAAATGCCCATGAGGACATCAATACTGTTTCCAACTCGTGGAAAATTGTCTGAACTGAATTAGTTTCATATGAACAATATGAACAATTTGCAAATTTCTAAAAGAGTTGAAATGACATCCCAAGCAAAAATGATGATTCTTTGAATAGAAGATTTTAAACTGATATGCTGCTTTATTAACAAGCTACCAATAGTTAATCTAAGTCATTCAAAATAAATGTGTGAATATAACATTCAAATAGGTAGACACTATTGTTAATCTTACTCGTTCAAAATTAATTTCACAATAACATTATTATAGGTAGACTATGATTTCCATTCCCCGTAACATCGACTTTCCTTATAAAATCCAGAGAAATTTGATACCAATGATCATGCCATTTAGAAATTTGGGAAAAGGAATAACCCATTTTTGGGAGGAAAAGCCTGGATCAAAAGTCATCCACCATCAGGTCATCAGCTCCTTCAAATGCCTTCGAGCAGCAACAACAGCATCGACAACAGCAAAACGATAAATAATAAATTTAAAAAATACAAGAAAACGTGGGAATGTTAGAATCTGAAGTAAAATTTTCATTTATTATAATTTTTTCAGTAAGTACCTATATTTTTAGGAAGCACCCAATGAGTACAAAAAAATAAGGATAAATGGATTAAAAGGGAAAATGTAAAAAGAGCTTGAGTTGTAGAGTTGGCCATAATAATGGATGAAATTGTTGATCTGACATCATCAAATTATCAACTGTGTTTTCACAAATAAAATGGTGATGAGTGCTTTCTCATTTTTATTATTATTATTATTATTATTATTATTATTATTATTATTATTATTATTATTATTATTATTGTTATTATTATTATTATTATTATTATTATTATTATTATTATTTTTATTTTTATTATTATTATTATTATTATTATTATTATTATTATTATTATTATTATTATTATTATTATTATTATTATTATTATTATTTTTCCTTCATTTTTTCTTTCAGGTGGTACTTTGCCATGCTGTCTATATCCGGTGTGTTTTCAGTCACTTTCAGTGTTGTTTTTGCCTATGTTGCTGATGTGACGACAGAGGAAGAGAGAAGCTCAGCCTATGGACTGGTGGGACTTCAAATTACTAAATTGAGCTTTTTTATAGCGCAATATCCACTTAAGTGCTCAAATAAATAATAATGTGAAATTGAATTCAAGCTTCAATTGAATTACATAAACAGATCAAATGAACGTTTCGGGTATCCCCTGAAGTCCTCAAAGCGCTTTACAAGGGGTCCCTGTCCAACAGCGACGTTCAACATTTAGGACAAGACATGACGCCTGTAAGGCAATATTATAGTTTTTTTCGGACAGAGACAATGCTGTTAACGGCCAGGTATTCATTTTACACCTGAGTACGGTGAGAGAATGTGAGTAAAGAGCCTTTTCCAAGGACTCAACTATGCGCCGAGCTAGACTCGAATCCAGGATCTTCTGATCCGAAAGCGAGTGTCATACCACAAGACCACACTACAATTTTGCTCTTATATTAGAGAGTGGGATCAAAAGTGCCTTTGATCACACATGCATTTTTAATTGCTGATGAGATGCCTCATGGTTAATCAAAAGAAACTTGTATTTTCAATATTTGTGTTAATTAATTTGGTAAAACCTTGATTGTGCTTAGGGTGTGGGTGTAAACGAAATTAGTAGGCTATTCTTTTCCATTTTCCAAGATTGCTGTACTGTGATTCTAATCTCTTACAACAGAGTTAAAGATGTCAGTTCCGTGTCCTTTCAATTACTAATTTAACTGCTAATTCTGACACCCAAAGAAAAGATCTAGATCATCATCATTAATAAAAACAAACTTGTCAAATCTCAACAGGTGTCCGCCACATTTGCAGCCAGTCTAGTAACAAGTCCTGCCATAGGTAGCTACCTGCAGGATATGTACAGTGAAAACATGGTGATTTGGTTGGCCTCCGCGGTGGCCATGTTGGCTGTCCTGTTCATTTTGGTGGCGGTGCCAGAATCATTACCTGAAAAGATGAGGCCAGTCAGCTGGGGATCCCAGATCTCATGGGAAAAAGCTGATCCATTCGGGGTGAGTGTTTCTAAACATATCTTATGTCTTATTCAGATGTCAGTTTAATGTAAATTTTACGTCGATTAAAACTTGAGTTTATTTGTGACAGTATTGATTCTTGTTAATTCATGGTTTATGTGCATTATTAGAATTTTCTATTTATTCAACCTTTAAATCACTTGAATAAGGATAATGTCTAAAAATTTGACTAATTAATGTTTTTACGTCTGTCTCAGTCGTCAAAAATGAATTACAGTATATTTGATAATAATAATAATAGTAAAAATGTTAATTGTGATGATGATGACAAGAATGATAATATATGATATATTATTCCATTCAACTCAGGCCCTGAAAAAGGTTGGACAGGACATCCTCATATTGTTATTGTGTGTGACTGTTTTCCTTTCCTATTTACCAGAGGCAGGAGAGTACTCATCTATATTTGTTTACCTTAGATTAGTAAGTTTTTGGGATTTATATTTTTTTTTCATTTATTGATAATATTACTCTTGTGTTATTTTTCACATAATCATGGCTTGTTATGTAAAAACATTTTTACCCGATAGTATCAAGTAATTTTATTTTTAAAAAAAATAAATTTAAAAGTCACTAAGCTGTTATAAAGCGCAATATTCACTAAATGTGCTCACACTGCTTTACAAGGGCTCCCTAGCCAACAGCAGAACTTAACATGCATGAGACAAGACTCTTGAAAGGTGCTATTACAAGTTTTTTTGAAGAGACAATGCTGTTAACAGTGATGCCAAAACTCCGGTTCACAGGAAAAAACTCCGGTCTGGAGCAAATAATTCCGGGCTCCGGGCAACCTCCGTCAAATTCCGGTGAGGTCAATTTGTTCCAAGGATACCCCCCCCCCCCCCCCCCCCCCTTCCAACCACCACATCATCATCATTGCCCCTATTATTACATAACCATCATCACTACCACTATTACTACAACCACTAACACCACATCACTACAATCTCTACCATCAGGTTTTGGCGCTTTACTTCATTTAAAATAAGGAAACTTTGGGATTGTATTTGGCAATATGTTTATGTATCATAATATAATTCTAATCAGTTATCTATTTAGAACTATACAATATGTAAACACAATGCCAAATACCATTCCAATTCCTTTTTCTTGTGTGCGGAAATTCCTCTTTCGGCATTGAAATTCCTACGAGTGGTGTCTAAAACTCCTTAACCCTCTCCTTACCAGCCATTTTCAGGATTTACCCCAAAAACTTCACACCCAACTAACACAAAATTAGATTTTTTATCACTCAAAAACACAATAGCAGTAAGTTCTTGCGATACATAACTTCTTTAGCAGAACATGCTCTACAACATACTGTTCATTTTCTTAAAATTTTATGATGTACAAAAGAAATTTGAATAAGAAAAATGTTGGTTGTATCGTAACGAATGTGACGGTTTTCCTATGGGTGGTAAGGAGAGGGTTAACTACCTACTTAGGGCTTTCAATCCGTGCTGAAGCATAGGCCATCGTCGAATCAACACTGCCAGACTAGAAAGATTGGTTGACTTTAAGCAAGGTTGACATCATCCATTTTTAGTGGAAAACACTTGGATAAAGAACAGACAATTTGGGACCAACAAGAACTGTTGACTTTAAGAGTGTTGACTTTATGCAGATTCCACTGTATTAAAACCATATGCAAGTGAAGTTGTGTATAATAGTAGTATAAATATTATATTGCGAGTGATAATTTCTTTATTTTTGGCAGTAAGTAGTGGTCTTTCAGAG
The DNA here is from genome assembly GCF_034508935.2 of Berghia stephanieae. Lineage (NCBI taxonomy): Eukaryota > Metazoa > Mollusca > Gastropoda > Nudibranchia > Aeolidiidae > Berghia > Berghia stephanieae. The sequence goes on along the minus strand of NC_088360.1, from coordinate 5,193,754 downwards.
CCTTTATGTCCACAGAGACAAGAGTTTATCCCAGTTTCTATAGCGTGAAAAGGACAATAGCAATTTGTTGCTACCCTTTGGATAGGATGCTAGTCTAAGTCTATTGCAAAATACTTTCCACCAGATCTAACAGACCCAGCTAGTCAATACTGGGTGGACAGGGTGGGTAAAAAAATCTCGACTGCTTCTGGGATCGACTTCGGTCCTTTTGCTTGTGAAGCGAGTGCTCTACCAACTGAGCTATCGGGACTCTTCTTTTAACAATAGACTATAATTATTGTTTTCTGCGCATGATTTTGTAATTCATCATCAGCATAATAACAATTGTTATTTTCTATATGATTCCACTGTTTGTGACAGCAACTCATCGCTATTTGTGAGTTGATTTTATGTAATTGTTTACAAACAATTTTCATCAATTCTGACAGGTAATGGATTTTTCAAAAGAGCAAGTAGCATCATACATTGCAATGGTTGGAGTTCTGTCAGTCCTTGCTCAAGTAAGAATATGTTACAGTGAATGGCACAATCAGTCGGATGGTGGACTGGTTGAACTGAGATATTGCCAAGTTTTGTTAGAAGGTCAATTTTTATCAAAAATGAGTTCTTGTCATAAATTATTAAATCAACCCTTTTTGTACATCTTCAGGAAATATCAAAGCTTAATTTCACTTCTAAATATTTTTTACACAGCTAGTCAAGTTGAAAAACTATGAAATTTGAGAAAAGTTGCTGGATACCTTTCCCATACAGCTGATCATTACTTCATGAAAAATCACCCCGATTTACTTAGAATAAACATTAAAATGCTCTGGTGAGCATTTTCAGAAAAATGCAAAAAAAAAAAAAAATGAAAATCCAAAATTTTCACCTTCCAACTGATTATGTCATGCACTGACACAATATGTTCAGTAGTGATTTTTTTTCTTCTCCTTATTTGTTAGATAACACTTTCAACACTTTCTTTTTCCGTCTTTCTTTTTTTTTTTGGACAGAGATCCACTTCCTTTTTACTTATTTTTTTACAGAGATTCTCTGAGCCTCTGCTTGGTGAATCTCAAATCTTTCAACTCAGATAATGCGGTGAAGATTACAATATTGTTGTTACAAAGATAAGATAAGAATGCAATACGTAGTGCTCATGCTTCAATCAAGTTAGTTATCTAAGTAAGTAGGCCATTGTGATATTTATAAAATGAAAATTAGTGTGTTTTGATCTCAGCCATCGACATGTACATTAGCTTCTTAAATAATAACAAAATGAAATGAATTAGTTTCATTGTTTCATGTTTCTTTGTTTTACTCTTCCTCCTCCTCGTTGTCTTCTTCTTTTCTTCTTCTTCTTCTTCTTCTTTTTCTTCAATATCTTTTTTTTTTCTCTCTCTCAAATTCTATTCTTCACTAACTTATCTTAGAGGTCTATTTAAAGGACAAGCAAATGCTCACCGCCCTCTGAAAATGTAGCCAAACTATTGCAAAACCAGATCTAATTGTCCCAGCTATCCCAGTCATGGCTGGATAGATTCGTAAAAATTTTTGACTGCACCCAGAATCAGTATTGACATCAGTCACGTTGCTTGTGAGATATGCGCTCTATCAACTGAGCTATCTGGACATTACCATTAACTAGATCTAGTTGTGGTCTAGTGGTATGACACTTGCTTTTGAACGGAAGGTCCTGAGTTCATGCCTCAGTTTGCGCATAGTTGAGTCCTTGGAAAAGGCTCTTTACTCACATTCTCTCACCGTACTCAGGTGTAAAATGAGTACCTGGCCGTTAACAGCATTGTCTCTTTCGGGAAAATTGTATTCTCACCTAACAGGCATCATGTCTCGTTCTACACGTTACATTTTGCTGTTGGTGAGGAACCCCTTGTAAAGCGCTTTGAGCACATTTAGTGGATATTGCGCTATATAAAAAAGCTCAAAGCTCAAGCTCATGAAAATGCTATAATGAGTTATCTTTTTTTTTTTCCTTCATGGTTTTAGTTGTATATGTTTTGATTTATTTACAAAAGTATGTCAAACCTCCACAAAGTCATTAAGTGCTATGATCTTTGTATTTCATTAATTTTAAAAAATGAAACAACCTTGTAAATTTGACATTCTACACTTGATGTAATTGTATTCATTCTCAAAAAAACACATCAACTCAATTTATGTTTCATATTCTTGACCATAAAATCAATTTTCGACATCTGAATCCAAGGTTGCCAATTTTTGGCATATTTACGGAATTCAGTACGTTATAAATCCTCAGAATATTCCAATCATCTGCCAAATGGAAAAAAAAAAAAAAAGTTATGTTCATAATATCTTTTTACTGGAGTTCAGCATTCAAAAAGGGGTTGGTAGATATGTTTGCTCAGACTACCTACTGGATTATGTGCTACCATAAACAATATAGTTGTTTCATGTTTTTTTATTGCGTCTTTTTACAGACTGTATTATTGGCTATACTGATGAAGTATTTGGGGCACAAACACACCATCATGTTTGGACTTGTCTTTGAACTTATTCAGTTGACTTGCTATGGCTTTGCTTCCCAGCATTGGTGAGTATGTTTTACTCTCTTCTCTTCTCTTGCTAAAACGTCTGCATATTCGTGTATGTTGTTTTGCATAGTGGATATGTGTGTTTTTATATAGTAAAAAAAAAAAAAATAAGTAGCCTGTTATAGCCATTAAGACCTGGTAGCTGTACACAATTATGGGCTTGATTTAACTTTGTTTTAATGGAAATATTTTGCTTTGGATTGAGAATATTTTCATCACAACAATGAATTCATAATAATTTGAGTTATCAGACCTGTAAATGAGTACATGTAGCATTAGGCCCGTGTAACCGGAGTTTATCCCGGCTATAGCATGAAATGGACAATAGCGATTGCTAATAACTACCCTTTAAATAGGGTGCTAGATTATCATAAAGTACTTTCCACCAGATCTAACAGACCAAGCTACCCAATCACTACTGGGTGGACAGATATGTCAGGAAAAAAATCTCGACTTCACCCGGAATTGATCTCTGTCCCTTTGCGAGTGAAGCAAGTGCTCTCTCTACTCACTGAGTTATGGGGAACTCCAATATTGAAATAGGCAATGTAGTGAAACCTTGCTTATGGCCAACTTATAGACCTGCATAGATTATGTCAATGTATTGGTAACTCTATTCATTCCTCCAAATTCTCAAACGGCCAATTATTCCCTGGTCTTAGAACTGGTAACATAACAAAATATTGGTAACTCTATTCATTCCTCCACATTCTCAAACGGCCAATTATTCCCTGGTCTTCGAACTGGTAACATAACAAAATATTGGTAACTCTATTCATTCCTCCAAATTCTCAAACGGCCAATTATTCCCTGGTCTTAGAACTGGTAACATAACAAAATATTGGTAACTCTATTCATTCCTCCAAATTCTCAAACGGCCAATTATTCCCTGGTCTTAGAACTGGTAACATTACAAAATATTGGTAACTCTATTCATTCCTCCACATTCTCAAATGGCCAATTATTTATTCCTTGGTCTTAGAACTGGTAACATAACAAAGTATTAATTTCAAATTAAAACATTGAAATGAAATCACATTTTACTCACTGCTCTTAAAACCCCTCCAAAAAATCCCAAAAACCAGTCCCTGGTAATCTTCAAATACAGACTTTAAGCTGTCTGTCATTGTAAATTTGCCTCAAACTTCAAAGGGCATGGCCATTTGATTTCGCTATTGTTTTATGTACTTGTTATTTTTAGGTGACTTTTCTATTCCAGAAAGAAAAATTAAAAGTTAAATTCAGTAGGACCATGGACATAAAGGAAAGGACTCTTAACAAAGTGGGCGTGGTCCTCTTTTCATTTGTCAAAATACGATGACTACCACAATGCGCAGAGCCACTTCCATTTTAATAGATTACTGGGTCTAAATCTCAAGTGTTTACCTCTTAATCCTCTATAAAATACTCTCGGAAGTCTGTGCGATTTTTGTAATCATAAGAGTTGCTATGATATAAATCTTTATCTCAATGATAATGGTTAACTTTAGGATTATAAAATTGACACTACTTTTTCCTTATAAACGCTAAATTAATTTTTTAAAATTCCTGTGGAACGGTGATCAATTTTAAAAGTTTCATTTCAAACTTTTATGGATTATATGTATGGTTTTTCCAAATAATAATTGTCACGATCAAATATTTTTGTTTGTTTGAAATAACAAAGTAATTATTTTATCAAATAAAAACAAGCTGTTTATACATCAACAGTTCGGAAGTTACTTCCGACTTGTTTTTACACTAGTGTTGGGCGATATCAGAAATTTTCTATATCAATAAGATACAATATTGCAGCGCTAATGATTATCACTTCCCTCGTTTGATCTTATATATCGAAACGGCAGTTGCTTTAATTCGCAGCTCGATTGTTGCAAATATAAACACAACATGTATGAAGCATGATGGTTTTCTATTTATAAGTCGATAATCCCGTAAGAAATATCTGCTGAAAAGGTTGATTAATTTTGAATTGAGGCGAGGGAAAATAGTGAAAGATAGTGCCTGGCTTAACTAATCAGACAAGAAGAATGTAGCAATAGCCCGATCTTCCTATTCATCAAACGAAAAGAGCCATTAAAAAATATATTGAGCTTTTATATTGCGCAATATCCACTAAATGTGCTCAAAGCACTTTACAAGGGGTCCTTGACCAACATCAATATTTAACATTTAGGACGGGACATGACACCTGTTAGGCAATGTTACAATTTGTTTCGGACAGAGACAACGCTGTTAACGGTCAGGTACTCGTTTTACACCTGAGTACAGTGAGAGAATGTGAGTAAAGAGTCTTTTCCAAGGACTCAACTTTGCGCCGAGTGAGGCTCGAACCCAGGGCCTTCCGATCTGAAAGCGAGTGTCATACCACTAGACCACATAGCCAGTATGACACAGTAATAGCAGCTGATTGGCCCACAGGAAATTCCTCTTCGTTGGATGTCTACTTATATTTAGGTCAATGAGTAGGACTCACCATCCAACCACTTGCCAGTAATTTTGAATTTGGATATAGAAGGTTATTGTAAAACCTGTTTGGTAAATAGTAGGTGACATATTTTTAAAAGTCTTGTTCAATTTTTGTTTCCTTTTTTTTTTGTTTTTTTGTGGTGAGAAAATTCTCACAGTAAAATAAATAAATATGAATATTTATGTTGCGCACTTCCACAAAGTTATCATGCTCAATGCCCTTCTTAATGTTTTGTCATTCCCTCAGCAGGCCATATGGAGCCATATTTTCTCTTCATACAGTACAGTAGTCTGTTACACTTCCTTTCTTGCACTAAGATTCTAATGGTATCTACCATTGCCTATGGCCAAGTACTCATTCACATTCGAGTCAAGTAGGGTAATGTGTGTAAAAGGAAACATCAGGATCAGAATTTTCCACATTCACTCATCTGGCCACTGACCACGCTTAACATTGCTTGACTTTTGTTGCAAGACAAGAGTTTATTCCTCATAGTGGGGACTTGTGCTTGTTTCTGGATGAGACTTTTAGGTGATCTCATACTAAGTACTTTGATAGTTGCTCTTGGAATCTACATATTTGAACCATCCCCATTTGTCTTACTTTTTTTTTCAAGTCCTTTTAATACGATTCAATAGTCTGATGTCATGCCGCCCGGCAACGGCGGCCATCTTGGTCTAAACAACGAAAATCATTACTTTTTATTTTTCATGCTGGCTAGAACTTTTCATATGCCTTGTGATCAGAATGTGTAAATGTCAAAATAGGATCCAAATTCTGTGGGTTTTTTTCCCTCTGGATACCCTTTATGCTCGCCAGAGAAATATTTCATACGGGCGTCCGCCATTGTTCCGATAGTTTAGAGCCAGTGTTACCAAGTTACCATGCGTCATTAGGAAGGAATTTTTAATTCAGAAAAGTGAGTGGAGCAGGCACTTATGTTGGTAACAACAAGATATGAAGTGAGTAGAAAAGTGCCAGGAGACAATAGAGAATAAAAATTTTTTTCGCGGCGGTGGTGGGGTTTGAACCTGCGACCTTATTGGTACGACAACTCCGCCTGGCAGGTGAGAGCGTGGCTCTACCGTGTGAGCCATCCACGAACACAAAATATTCGTTTCAAACCCAAAGTCATTTCTAGATCCCTCTCTCACCCACTTCTTGAGATCGCCGATTCGTTCACCACCATCGCGAAGTAAATTTTGACCAGCAGTTAAGCTCAACAGCCAATATTCTCATCACAAACATATAACATAGAAACGATTGAGACATTGAGTATGCTCCGGTGTATGGGGTGAATTTTTAATTCAGAAAAGTGAGTGGAGCAGGCACTTATGTTGGTAACAACAAGATATGAAGTGAGTAGAAAAGTGCCAGAAGACAATAGAGAATAAAAAATTTTTTCGCGGCGGTGGTGGGGTTTGAACCTGCGACCTTATTGGTACGACAACTCCGCCTGGCAGGTGAGAGCGTGGCTCTACCGTGTGAGCCATCCACGAACACAAAATATTCGTTTCAAACCCAAAGTCATTTCTAGATCCCTCTCTCACCCACTTCTTGAGATCGCCGATTCGTTCACCACACCATCGCGAAGTAAATTTTGACCAGCAGTTAAGCTCAACAGCCAATATTCTCATCACAAACATATAACATAGAAACGATTAAGACATTGAGTATGCTCCGGTGTATGGGGTGAATTTTTAATTCAGAAAAGTGAGTGGAGCAGGCACTTATGTTGGTAACAACAAGATATGAAGTGAGTAGAAAAGTGCCAGAAGACAATAGAGAATAAAAATTTTTTTCGCGGCGGTGGTGGGGTTTGAACCTGCGACCTTATTGGTACGACAACTCCGCCTGGCAGGTGAGAGCGTGGCTCTACCGTGTGAGCCATCCACGAACACAAAATATTCGTTTCAAACCCAAAGTCATTTCTAGATCCCTCTCTCACCCACTTCTTGAGATCGCCGATTCGTTCACCACCATCGCGAAGTAAATTTTGACCAGCAGTTAAGCTCAACAGCCAATATTCTCATCACAAACATATAACATAGAAACGATTAAGACATTGAGTATGCTCCGGTGTATGGGGTGAATTTTTAATTCAGAAAAGTGAGTGGAGCAGGCACTTATGTTGGTAACAACAAGATATGAAGTGAGTAGAAAAGTGCCAGAAGACAATAGAGAATAAAAATTTTTTTCGCGGCGGTGGTGGGTTTGAACCTGCGACCTTATTGGTACGACAACTCCGCCTGGCAGGTGAGAGCGTGGCTCTACCGTGTGAGCCATCCACGAACACAAAATATTCGTTTCAAACCCAAAGTCATTTCTAGATCCCTCTCTCACCCACTTCTTGAGATCGCCGATTCGTTCACCACCATCGCGAAGTAAATTTTGACCAGCAGTTAAGCTCAACAGCCAATATTCTCATCACAAACATATAACATAGAAACGATTGAGACATTGAGTATGCTCCGGTGTATGGGGTGAATTTTTAATTCAGAAAAGTGAGTGGAGCAGGCACTTATGTTGGTAACAACAAGATATGTAGTGAGTAGAAAAGTGCCAGAAGACAATAGAGAATAAAAAATTTTTTCGCGGCGGTGGTGGGGTTTGAACCTGCGACCTTATTGGTACGACAACTCCGCCTGGCAGGTGAGAGCGTGGCTCTACCGTGTGAGCCATCCACGAACACATTTTTATTCTCTATTGTCTTCTGGCACTTTTCTACTCACTTCATATCTTGTTGTTACCAACATAAGTGCCTGCTCCACTCACTTTTCTGAATTAAAAATTCACCCCATACACCGGAGCATACTCAATGTCTCAATCGTTTCTATGTTATATGTTTGTGATGAGAATATTGGCTGTTGAGCTTAACTGCTGGTCAAAATTTACTTCGCGATGGTGGTGAACGAATCGGCGATCTCAAGAAGTGGGTGAGAGAGGGATCTAGAAATGACTTTGGGTTTGAAACGAATATTTTGTGTTCGTGGATGGCTCACACGGTAGAGCCACGCTCTCACCTGCCAGGCGGAGTTGTCGTACCAATAAGGTCGCAGGTTCAAACCCCACCACCGCCGCGAAAAATTTTTTTATTCTCTATTGTCTTCTGGCACTTTTCTACTCACTTCATATCTTGTTGTTAGGAAGGAAGTGACGTTACGACTGTTGAAGAGTATTGTACATCAAGAATCTTTTCACTATTCAATGTATTTCCTTTTTACTGGCGCTGCTATGTCCAAAATTCAAATGTGTTGCAAGCGCCGTAAAACCCTTAAAAACAAACAAAAAACAAGACAAGATTGTGTAACACTAAGCCACACAGCCATCTCATTGATATTCTTGCTCATCCTCAGGATCATTTGGGTGTCCGGATGCATGGCTGCCATATCCAGTATAGCTTATCCTTCCATTAGTTCTTTTGTGTCTGCACATGCCAGTGCTGACCAACAGGGTAAGACTTACGTTTATGATGATGATAATGATAATGATCATAATGATGTTGATTGGCGTAATAATAATGGTAATATTAATGATATAATAATACTGATGATGATGACGATTATAATAATATTATATATCAGTAAAAATGAGAGTAACAATAATAATGATAATAATAATAATTTTGATGATGATACTGTAATTATAATAATATCAATAACATTAAAAATGATAGTAAAATAACCAATAACAACAACAACAACAACAACATTGCCAATTTTCAGTATTTTTACAGAAGTCAGTATATTATAAACCCTCAGTATATTTTCCAATCACCCGCTAAAAAAGTAAGTACATAACGTCTTTTTGCGGGTGGTTGGATGGGAGCATCACCCTTGAATCATATACCTATGATGTTCGCATGGGTGTACGATCCGATAGTGATGTCGTTTCTTCTTCTCTTTACTAGCCTATCCTGCTTCTTTGGTTTGTGATTGTATTTTTGACAGGGGATATTTTTTTTTCTGTAAATCTTCTGCCTGTTTGTTCTTGGTTATTTATAATTTAGCTTATGATATCTTTAGGTTATGATTTTGATTTACATTTGTACCATTTTTGTTAGATTGCTTGTTTTTTTGTTTCAGCGGTCTCTCATATATAACCTCAATTGTGTTGGAAGAGACCTAAAGCAACAAACAAAACAAAAAACCGTCTTTTTACTGAATTTTTTCATCCTGAATTGACATCCCTAGATAATATTGATGATGATGTAATGAAAACAATCACATTACTTACCTATCCTCTTGGCTCCTTGGTGAAATATAAGGCGCCAATTACAGGACAGGATGATATGTTGACGTCATAGTGACAAGCGTTAAAATGGCAGGGTATACATTATGTTGATACACAGGAACAATCAAACAAAAATTAAAGGGGAGCCAATGACGTACAATGTAAGTAAGTCAATGTCAATCAGAATTACATGACAGCTCTTTAAAGGGTTGATATTGAAGAAGTTGTGCGGCTATGTGGTCTTGTGGTATGACACTTGATTTCGGATCGGAAGGTCTTGGGTTCGAGCCTCGCTTGGTGCATAGTTGAGTCCTTGGAAAAGGCTCTTTAGTCACATTCTCTCACCGTACCCAGGTGTAAATGAGTACCTGGCTGTTAACAGCATTGTCTTTGTCCGAAAAAATTGTAATATCGCCTAACAGGCATCATGTCTTGTCCTACATGTTGTGTTGCTGTTGGCATGGGACCCCTTGTAAAGCGCTTTTAGCACTTTTAGTGGATATTGCACTATATGAAAGCTCAATTATTATTTATTATGAGAACATTACTAACCTGTAGTCATAGGATTTGAAAAAAGTGGGATCAGCTTAATCATTAAAAAATTTTCTTTGTTTTTTTTTTTTTTCAGGAGTGGCTCAAGGTGTTGTCACGGGTATCAGAGGTTTGTGCAATGGTCTGGGCCCAGCGATGTTTGGTTTCATCTTTTACTTGTTTCACGTAGACCTCAACGAAAAAGACTTAGATGAGCATCTTTCAGACAAGAAAAATAATGTGTCTCTTATGTCAATGAACCAGGCCTTTCAGGTAAACTATTCGATCATTGTTTGACAAGAAATTGAAATGCCAAATGCATAGATAGTAGGATAGTAGTAAGCCTCGCAGTCTGAATGACGCTTGCTGAGAATTGTGTGATTTAGTCATAATCGATGCATTGAATGTTCAATTTATTTACTTCTTTTTTTTCCAGAGTTAAAGAAGTGGTCCAAATAATTATTTTTATGTCAAAAATCTTTCGGGTATTGATCCTGAGGGGTTCTAATAGCTCAATTGGTAGAGCACTCACTCCACAGTCATAGGGACCAAGATCGATCCCATGTGAAGTTTATAAACAGCTTGCACAGAATAGAAAGCAATGAACGCTTCACAATTACAAATTCTGACAAACAATAATATTACTGTTTCGTTGTCCATAAAACTAATAAAAAAAAAAAAAGAACAGAAAAGAATCCCAAAAGACAATATTTTTAAAAACCCATGTCTTGAACAGACTTAAATTTATCCAATTAATAGTACAGCTTGCATTGATATAATTTTAAGCCTATTGGTGGGTTACAGACTTAAATTTATCCAATGAATAGCACAGTTGAAGTCGATAATTGGACTACTGCGATTTTGGAACGATTTATGCATTCCAGTGCTGTTCCAATTAAGCGGCTTGCACTGTATTATTCTTCCACTTATGATGTTATTTATTATCATTAGAATTGGAATCCATTCAATTTTTAAGTTTCCCTTTTCTCCATCTGCAGAGAGTCGTTCCTGGTCCTCCATTTGCTTTTGGAGCGGTGTTAGTCATTATGGCCTTGCTCGTAGCTGCCTTTATTCCCACAAATCCACACGGAATATTAGCTAAAAAGCCAAAAGGTACACCTGGTTTTGAAATGACAGACGATGTTGGTGAGTTTTGTTTTCTTTTTCTGATGTAGTGTCTAGGTGTTTTCAAATAATTCTTTATAAAATTGTAATCCGTGCATATTTTAGAACAGCTCTCACCTGTCTGTCTTTAATTACCACAATTTTCTCAGTTACGCTCTGTCCCTTTCTCTTTTCCTTGAATCGTTTTTAAACGTCATACTATTTACTCTTGTGACCATATCCTAGGTATTTAAACCAGTAAAAAATGTTGAGACATTTGCTATTTGATGAAATATTGTCATATAATTATAATCATTTCAAGAGTTACACAATGAATGGTGCAGTGTGAAGACTTGATGTGAGTACCAGTTTAATAAGGCATAAGAATCCTATATTATTGAGATTCCCAGATATTTTCTGACATGTCTTGATGTAGACAGAAGCACCCTCTTAGTTTCAACTTGGAATAATAGAAGTTCCACCATATATACATGCAGTCGATGGCTGACACTGGAAGCCATGGTCCATAAATCGTGAACACAAGTCCATGTGTTCATGAATGTTTTTTTTCTTCTCTCCTTCTATATTTAGAATACTACAAAGATTGAACTTGAATATGATGGGTTAATACTTTTGCTTGACCCTTCACCTCTTGTGTGGGCTGTGAGTGATATTTTAACTAACAAAGAAAGTTAGAAGTCACCCCCCTCCTCCCTCTTCCCCCACCCACGTGCTTACAAGGGATTTGACAGTGTAGAGAGTTGATTTTAATTAGACAAAAGAGAGAGTTTTTACTACAGGTATGTAGTTTGTAGAACTTTCTTTCATTGCATGTGTGTATAATCTAACACACACCCAAGCAACAATATAGGATAATTGACTTTTATAGCCTTTTATTCAACTCTTTGTAATCCACTGTCTGATGCTAGGTTACTCAAGTCTTGCCCTAGGCTTTCACAGTGATTATTGGTAATATTTATTTTTTTTTTAGTTGTAAAAACTCTTAATAATTCTCTGTTTTTAAACCATTGATAAAATATTCAACTTTTTTTTTTTTAAATACAAAGGAGATCAATTTTTGTGACCACCATTGCATGAAGGATTCCATTCTTCTGGCAAGTTTTCATTGCCTCATTGATTTCCGGTCGGCATGTAAGACTTAGTTGAGTTAAGCTTTGCCCTCATTCCCAATAAGTTATACTACATTGTGTAGACCCGATGACCCATGAAATTAATCAGCTGAATTATCTTGTCATTCAATGGTTAAATAGCACTGAATTTCTGGCCTAACCCTGAAATTTGATTGGATATGCCAAAAATCTTGCTCAAGTCATATTCTTATATAACCTGATATGAGACAAATCTAACCATCAAGATTAGGATATCTTGCAGTTTATCTAATGAAAATGTCTCTGCTTTAAGCTCGAAGGAAAAAATAAAGATATGTATTGAATTGTAAGCTTCAATTTATTAGACGAAGACGAATACTGTGGATGTTTCGGGTTTCCCGTTTATAAACAAAACAAGAAGAATGAATAATCAGTTAAAGAAACTTGAGTCTTATATGTAAGATCCGTAACCACTGGACTACAGTAACAAAGATAAAACAAGTAAAAACAAATACTTTCAGGCCTTTTGACCAAAAGTTAATTTTAAATCTCTTGAATAGAGAGTATTTTTTAAAAAATTGTTTGAAGGAAAGGACAAGTCATTAAACATTTACATTAAGTCTATTATATCTCTACTATTGAGAATAGATGTACACTAGAAGTAGTTATATATTTACAAAATTATGATATTTAATGTTATGATGATTTTGTTTTGTTTGACCGATGAACAGATAGATTTCCTTCTTTTTGACAAATTGCCATTATCATCACTGATATAACACTACAAACTTTGTCAATGACGATCAGTATCAGGCATATATGCTCCCAATATTTCCTCAATATTCTTGACACCAGGAAAACCGTACAGCTTTCCATCATTCATAAAATGCTCATTCAGTCATATTTTAATGTTGATTTGTTTTTTTCTTTCTTTTTTTTTTTTTAAATTTATTCAGGAGCAAGTAAAAAGCACGAAATTGAGCCCCTAATGACAGACACAGATGTAGAATTATGAAAATTGTCAAAGGTGACAGAAAGCTTGCATGTTATTACTTCTGGTGACCAAAAATAAATTTCTTTGCTTTTTGTTCTTAAGTTTTTAAAGGAATTCTCTCACCAGTACGACGAGAGTAAAATCAACACCCACGATTCAAACATTGAACTGTGATTTATTACCATTCATAGCTTACATAATGTGTTCAATCACATTTTTTTTTGTCTTTGAACTTTAATATACTTGGTGAAGGCTACATTTATAAATCAAACAAAATTGCTTTTACTGTTTCCATTTTGTCCTCCCCTCGTTCCTGTTATAAATTGTGACAAGAGCTTTCTCACCATTTGTACTCATTTCATCATATGTACATGTACAAACTTTCCCTCCATTTTATTTATTAATTCTAATATTTTTTGACAATGATTAAAATGGTCAAAAAAAATTATTTTTTTTAAATGACATGATATTGCGCTGACATATTAATAAAAACTTATATTCTAAAAAAGATACTAACTGTAATGAATTTTCCATTCTTTTTCAAAGTTCTTTGAATTTTCCATTTTAAAAAATATATTTTTTTTTTAAATGTTAGCGTTTATTTTCATTTAATGTTTCTGCTTAGATAATAGTTTGAATTAAATTGACATATACGTTCATTTCATAATATTAAAAGGTTTCCTACCAAATCGGATCTCAAAGTAAATTTTTTTTTTTCATTGAAATGTTGATGAGATGTAGAGAGTTCAAAACAAGATAGATATAAAAGCATTTATTCGCCATATGTTTTCAAGGTAGGAATGAAGACAGATTCACAAAAACATACACTGTTCCTGTTTACTTCCTGAGAGGCCAGTTCTGCCATTCATCAAATTGCGTTAATTAATTAAAAACTTAGAAGAAAATTGACATGTCATAATTGCTATTTTGTGAATTCAATTGTATTTTTTAATGTAATACTTTTTTTTTTGATTATATGATTTATTTTTTCTTTTCTTCTTTTTGTTTTAAAATTATTTTTTAAAATTTATTCTTTCCTGTCGTTTACAATACTAATATATTTTCTTATCAGATTAAATTAGATATGTCGCGCACTGAAAATGGTTATTTTCAATATTAAATGACCATTGCCTTTTTTTTGTTTTTGTTTCAATGTAATACAATATTGAAATGTCAATGAAAGTTAAAGACTGACGTTGAAGCTTTGTTGGACTCTTGTAATTTGTGATACAATTTCACTCTCTTGTATTTTATACCATATTAAAATGTACATTTGGATGGAGTGAAAGTTACTTGTATGTTGGCTTGTAGATGTAAATATTAATTATTTATTTCATTCTGCATGCTTTTCAGAACAGAAAAAAAAGTAGTTTATTCATATAAGGAAAATCTATGTGCTTCCTATTCCATATGTAGCATTTCAACAACAACAAAAAGTAGACTGCATTGAATGCACGCACACTGATTGAATGCTCACTTATGAAAATACATTTGATGAACGTAATCATTTCGTAAATTTGATTAACTTGAAGTCGTATTGTGCTATATTTGTTTGTTTATTTGGTTGGTTGGGTTTTTTTTTCTCTCTTTCTTATAACTTAAGATAAAGTCAGATTGTTATGTGTGTATTTTTCTTTTCTATCTTTTTCTTTTAAGATGGAGTCAGATGGAAAAGTGAATTTTTAAATTTTTTTTTGTTGCTTTTTTTTATTTCTGTCTTTTTCTTAAGATGGACAAGTGTATTTGTTTTTTTTGGGTTTTTTTTTTTTTTGCCTTTCTTTTTTTAAAGATGGAGTGAGATGGAAAAGTGCCTACTAATGTAATCCAATGTAATTTTGCCATATTTTATTGCTTACAAAATACCTTACGTGAAGTGAGATAAAGTGGTGTTGTTACACTCACACAGCATTACCAAACCTCATCCTTTGCTCGCAAAGCAGTAAAGCCAACCCGTGCTGAGAAGTGCATAATATAAAAGCATTATTATTTGGAGCGACGAAATATGTTTATAGATTTTTTGTTCTCATATACTTCTTGACATTTTATTAGATCTATGTCATGAGTTTTTTATATGAAGTGTATAAAGAGAATAGAGCACCCATTAATGACCAGATGTATTATATTTCTGTCAATTAATTTAATGAATGAGTGGGATGGGATCTTCGACCACCTACAGTGGATGGAAAGGTCACTCTTCCTGTGTCTTTTATCCCCTTTTATATTTTTTCCCTTTCCACCTTGCTTTCTGCCCTTGTTCTGGATTTAGATTGCTCAGTTTTTTTCCCCTGGTCCTGGCAGGAACCATTAGCTGAGAGAGAGGCTCTCAAATAATGTATAGATCCTCTTTTAAGAGCTGATCTTTTTTTTTTCTCCTTGATTATGTACCTTTATAGTTTTTAATTTAGAATATATTGTACTTTGTAAGCATTGGAGTGTATCGTTGATGAACATGCCAGGATCCTTTGCTTATGCCTGGATGGGACTTTCAGGTATAATGTCAAATTAGGGACATTGATGGATTCTTTGTGGATCTTCTGTTTGTTCTCTGTTAGGACCAGTCCTCTTCGTCTCACTTTTTCTTAGGCTGTTTTAACTTCAGATTTACAACTTTTCTTCTATCATCTTCCTTTTTTTTTCTGGCGCTGAAGTGTCATAAGCGCTGTAAAACCCCTAAAACAAAACTATGAAGGAATGTGTTGTGAGTCATTATATCTCTGTCAGATATGTTTACATTTGACTTTACTCATTTAGAAACGGGTTGCATGTTTGTGTGTTAAGCAAACAGTTGGGGCGTATTCTGTTCTCAGTGTGCCAAAATAATAGAATTTGTCATTGGAACTCAACTCTCAAAGTCTTGATTTAGATTTAGGTTGATTCCTATAATCGCAAAAAAAAAAAAAAACAACAATTTATACTATTAATGATAATGCTTACAAGTTACTGTTTGGTTTTTATTTGTTATAACAAATTTTTAGAGAATTTTTTTTTTCTCTTGGTTTTGATTTTCGGCTCTTTAAAAGTTTTAGTATTTTTGTATTATTCAATGTATGGAAAAGTAAGCGTTAGTCTAGTCTTTTATTATGACGCATTCCTATTTCATTCCACATTAAGCAATGTTAGTTATTACAGTCATACCAAACATTATTGATGCTATTCTCAGGAATTCTTACCTGTTGTGGTGTTGGGAACTACCCATGACAATGAAAATCACAATAACTATTTTTCACAATGATATTATCATTTTTGAAATTTTGCTTTCCTTTCATTAAGTTCTTCTTGAAAACAGAAAAGAATACCTATTTTACTGCCTTTTTTTTTCTTCATTTGCATAATTGTCCATTAAGTAAATATATATTTAATGAAATCAAAAACCATTTTCATCACAAAACATGAATTAAGAATTTGATTTTAGATTTTTTGCCGGCTGGGGTCTTCTGACCTCCCGAGGTGGGTGGAGAGGTCACTTTGCCTTCTATCTGCCGTCATCTGTTTTCCCTTTCCATGTTTCTCTCTGTCTCTGACATTTTTTCCTCAACCTAGCGGGGAAGCAGTCAAATGTGTAGTTCCTTATTTATTTATTATTGAGAGATAATATTTTTTACCTTATAAACCAACTGTCTGTGCTATTATGTGCTGTTATAGTCTTTATAGTTTTGAATTTATTATAGTTTGCAAACATTTGAGTGCTTTCTTCATAGCATGATCCTTTGCTTGTGTCTGGATGGGACTTTTAGGCAATATCAAAATAGGCTCATCGACAGAATTTTAATGGAATCCCCTGTTCCCTATTTGAACCAGTCCCCTTTGTCTGACTTTCTCTTTGGATCTACAACTTTTCCCCAATCATCTTCCTTTTGTCTGCTGCTGAAATGACCTGCAAGTTTTGCTAGCGAAAAGCCCAGAAATCTAAAACTAATTTTAATATTAGATTTTTTGTTTGTTTCCTTCTCATTATAGTTTGTAAAGATGACTTCAGAATCAAGTATTCTTCAATAAACATGACATTTTCTTTAAGATTTCATCACCAATTGGTACCTACCTGCAATGTGTTTGGATGGTAAAACCCAGTTGTCCACTGCCTTAATGATAGAACAATAGGATTTAACACATCTATTTAAAGTATGTTTAGCTCAGTTATATTTGAAATTAGAAATTGTAATACCGACATAATGCATTCAGAGCTTCCAACTCCTGTTTGTTTTGTTTTTTTCCATAAATTTTTCCTATTATTTTTTATTTAGGGTCGTTTGGAGGTTCGTGATTGAATTTTTAAAAAAACAAGCAAAAAAAAAAAAAACCACACCAACTTTTAAAAAAAAATAAAAAATTGAATATCTGCTTTCTGATTTAGTGATATTTACTCATGTGATGTGACCAATCCTAATGTCTTTTGTTTTTTATCACATTTCTATTGAATTTCGGTTCAAGAACTTCCAATTCTTAGTGTCTTTTTACACAGGACACTGGATTCCTGCACACTTTGCAGTGCAGCACGCTGGAGCTCAGTGACCAAGTTTTATCTCGATAATAGGTTGTTATGAGCATCTGATTTTGGCATACTTGGATTCTAGCACACTTTTTGGCCTCTCCTGAGAGCATGCTAGAATCCAGCGAGTACTGTGTTGTAAATATAAAATGTTGATTCCATAGAACAGCAACTAACAAAATTCTCTGTCTTACATTTTCCTTTTTCGCTTCAGGAAAAGAAGTCCTGATATGAATATCACAATCCCAATATTGAAGTCTTATTCACATGTGTATGGGTTGGCTGCTCTGAGGGTATCATCTAACTTTCCTTTGCCACGTCCATGAGAAAGATCATTATGGTGTAAAAAGAAAGAAAGAACCTATTATTTCTTCTAGATTTTGGATGTATTAATGCCTGCCCTTTATGTCAGGTTGTTGCAAAGCTTTAAATTTACCAAATGGTTTGGCGTGTCTGGGTTAGGTTTTTTGACCACTCGTTTGTATTGACGTTCTTGAGTGAAGACTTGTTTTCTCATTAGCTTTTTTTCCACTATACTTTAGAAATACTATATTATTATTTTAGTTTAGTCATCTGTAACTGTAAAACTTATTGCTAGTGAAATTAAAGGAATTGTAGGTAGGACCACAGGATCTGAAAGGCAGAGACACATTCTTATTCATAAATCAAACTTGTAATAATTTTGTTGTATTTATATCAACTTCTGGGTCTCAGAGATACACGTGATACATTCGAGGAATGTGACGGACATTGAACACTTTGACTCTGATAGATGATTTTTTGTTTTAAAAATGGGCTGGATTTTATTGACTGATTGTATTTTTGCCATATTTGAATTCATCTCTACTACATAATGATAATGCCATTTGACTGTGCGGAGTTCTGTTTTCTTTTTCTTTATGTTTGTATGTCTGTCTGTGTTTTTTTTTTTTTCATAGCTCTGTGTTCTGTATAACAAACACGGATTATTTGAGATTTTGTGACTAATCAATGTCACCTATAGGTATGTTAGGCGAGTGGATGCTTGTATCACTTAGATCACAGTTATTTATAATAATCGACAAAGAATACAATGCCTATCTCTTTGGTTTGCTTTTTGCTTTGAAAAAAAAAAAAAGCATCACTTTTTCATATTATTATTTTTTTTTCTTTCCTTGCATTATATATTCATGTTTTGAAATGAATACTAAACAGCCATACACTGGGTGTGGGCCCTTGTCTGTCGGTAGTGTAGGCCAACTCTCATGCTGTGTCTTCTGTCCCCTTCCAAATGATCTCTTCTTATCTGGGATTCGCTCAAGCCCCGATTTGGATCCTTTGCGAAAAGGATATCCGTCAAATGTTATATTTCTTTTTAAAGTTGATTTATTTTTGTTGTTGTAAATCATATCCCTGTTTATGCTATTTTTAATTAATCAATTGTAACGATGTGAGTGTGTCCCTCATGGCTGTGTCTGGGTTGGACTTTCTAGTAGTCTCTGACTAGACATTAGAATAGACTGCCCCTGAGATCTATTTCTGATTCATGTTTAGTTTGAAGTTATCCCATTTGTTTTACTTTGATCAGAAACTCTAAGACCTACAATTTTTTTACCATCTCCTCTTTCGTCTTCTAAATCTATCTGGGGTGATAAGGCCATAAACTATTGCCAGCACCAGATAATTCCTAAAAACAGAGAAACTCACTGGGTGGGGATCCTGACCTCCCATAGTGGGCAGGGAGGTACATGCTGTTTCTTCTATCCCCCCATACCCGTTTCCCAATTGTTTCCTGTCATTGTCTTGGAATGAGATAACTTAGTTTTGTCCTGATCCTTGCCGGAGCTCCTTGGCTGGGAAGGGAAACAGTCGAATGTATAGTTATAGTTTTGGGAGATGATATTATTTTCCTTGTAAATCATCTCTCTGTTATGCATTGTATTATGTTGAGTTTACATATTATATCATATGATTGGTAAACATTTGAGTGTATTCCTCTTAGTTGGGACCTGTGCTTGTGTCTGGATGAGACTTTTAGGTGTCTCAAACTAAGTACATTGGTGGTATGCTCTTGGAATCTACATCTGATCCCTATTTGTTCCCAGTTCCCCTATGTCTTACTTTTTCTTGGGTGCTTACATTGTAATTCTATAACTTTTTACTATCCCATTTTCTTCCTTTTTACTGGCGCTGATATAACCTAAATGTGTTGCAAGCGCCGTAAAACCCTTAAAAACAAACAAACAGAGAAACTCACGCCCAGTGCTAATCTGCTTTGGTTTGCCTATAAATGTTATAATTTTGAATTGTTATGCTTTTGTAAGAAATCCCAGGAAAATATTTTCATCTGTTTGAAAATAAGAATCACAATCACAGGCGATGTGGCAATATCTGTTTCTATTGTTATTGTTATTATTATTGTAGGTTGTATGTTACAAACTTGCTGACTTAAATTTGGCAACACCTCAAATATTGCCAGATTGTGGTGGGCAGAAACCCCTATCACTATCATCCAGGGAAATATTAATCGCCGCAGGGCTGGGTTTAATCAGTCTTGCTATCTCTTTTAACTTCTATCCCCGACCTGTCCATGTGGCTTTTTATTTATTTATTTATTTTTTTCTTTCTGGAATGGGAGGGCGGTGGGACCATTTAGTTTTGCTTAAACCTTGGATTCCAAGAGGAAATCACTCAGATGGATTGTCTTTTTGTGATAGATGATGTTGCTTTCCTTAATATAAATCATCTCTCCATTATTGGTTATGTCAGAGTTTGGGTTTTACAATAATACTAATACAGGAAATTTCAATTACGTTTAACCGTGAGCCATTAGTGAATCCCCTTGCAGAGATTGTGGGGTGCCAAATGTCGTAGTTTAAAGCGGTTACAGGTTAGCTACAAGGGGCATTTTGCTCTTTTAGGTAGACCTGTCTTGTCATGTTTTTTTTTAAAAACTTACAAAACAAATTGTTAGTGCTTTGTCAAAACCCTTTCTCCATTTTCTCTCAATTTGATTTTCAATTTCCATCCTGTTATGAGTAATATTGGCGGTTTACCTCAGTGGAAGAACTTTAATGAAACCTGATGTGGCACTGTTTAATTTGAATTAACTTGCCTACTTTACTGATTTCCTGGGATTTGCCTCTATGTTCATGATCATTATAATGTATGTAAATGTAATTTTGCATCATCTATACATAGTTTGAAAAATTAATGTGATTAAAATCCGAGATACTGAAGACTTCGTTTTCCTTTTTTTAATTAAGATTTTAGTTATGAGAACTAAACTATGGATTGCTGGCGAGGCCACTTCTTTCCAGTCCCGGGGATCCCCATTAAAAAAAAAAAGTTGAAAGCATGGTTCCTTTTTTTTTTCTTGTAAATCTCTGGTACATATGTGAAATATTTTATTTTTTAGTTTTGAATTTATACTTTGTAAACATTTGAGTTTTTCCTTGTAGCGCGATCCTTTGTATGGGACTTTTAGGGAATTGATTGTTCATTGAATCTACATACATATGTATGTTCCTGATTTGAACCCGTCCCCTTTTACTTCTTCTTTAGCGCTTTGTTGAGTTTAGATCTTGAACCTTTCGCTCATCATCTTCCTTGTTGTAAAACCCCTAAAAACATCCCTTTCCCCACAGGCTCCTGTCCTTATTCTGGACTGAGGTAACATAGACAACTGCCTGGGTGGGGATCCTGACCTCCCATAGTGGGCAGGGAGGTACATGCTGTGTCTTCTATCCCCCCATACCCGTTTTCCAATTGTTTCCTGTCATTGTCTTGGAATGAGATTACTTAGTTTTGTCCTGATCCTTGCTGGAGTTCCTTGGCTCGGAGGGAAACTTATAGTTTTGGGAGATAATATTTTTTTCCTTGTAAATCATCTCTCTGTTATGCATTGTATTATGTTAAGTTTACATTACATATTATATTATATGATTGGTAAACATTTGAGTGTATTCCTCTTAGTCGGGACCTGTGCTTGTATCTGGATGAGACTTTTAGGTGATCTCAAACTAAGTACTTTGACGGTGTGCTCTTGGAATCTACATCTGTTCCCTATTTGAACCAATTCCCCTTTGTCTTACCTTTTCTTTTGTGCTTTAATTGTAATTCTAGAACTTTTTACTATCCCATTTTCTTCCTTTTTACTGGCGCTGATATGACCTTAATGTGTTGCACTGGGTGGGGATCCTGACCTCCCATAGCGGGCAGGGAGGTACACACTGTGTCTTCTATTCCCTTATATCTGTTTTCCAACATGCTTTGTCTTTGTCTTGGAATAAGATTACTGTTTTTTTCCTGGCCCTTTTTCTTCCTTTTTACTGGCGCTGATATAACCTAAATGTGTTGCAAGCGCCGTAAAACCCTTAAAAACAAAAACAATGTGTTGCAAGTGCCGTAAAACTTAAAAAACATAGACAACTGAGAGTGACCTCTCCACCCAACCTGGGAGGTCCAAACACTCCCTCCTCCCAGACTGCATTTATCATTTTTGTGATATAATAGATGTATGACACCAAAATATGCTGAAGAGCGAATCCCACTGCGAACGGTAAAAGTATCAAGCTGAGTCCTTCTTCTCCCTACTCAGGTGTAAAATGAGTATTAAGCCGGTACCGGTGTTCTATCTGTCCGAAAAAAATTTTTGAATAGCGTCTAAAAAATTCAAATGGGAATCTGGAAATGGAAATTCTATCTGGGAGGGATAGAAGTAGAAGACACTGAGGGTGACCTCTCCATCCACCAAAGGAGATGAAAAGCCTGATCAAGTATGTAGATTTAAGCCTTGATCACTAAAAACACAACTTCAACTTGAGCTTTTATACAGTGCAATATCCACTAAACATGCTCAAGACGCTTTACAAGGGGTCCCTAGCCAACAGCAACACGCGACATTTTTTGGACAGAGACAACGCTGTCAATGACCAGGTACTCATTTTACACCCGAGTACGGTGAGAGAATGTGAGTAAAGATCCTTTTCCAAGGACTCTATGCGCCGAGCGAGGCTCGAACCCATGACCTTCCAATCCGAAAGCGAGTGTTATACCACTAGACCACAGCCGCACACAAAGGGACAGATGATCTGGTACAGTGGAAACGGCAAAGGTGGACCATAGCCTTCATTACAGCCTGACACAAGAACTTGTATTTTGATGTCATTTTTGGTTAAGTTCATTGTTAGCACTTAGTGCTAATTAAAGAAAACAACTATGTAGTTGGAACTAATTGAATAAGAAAACTCACGATTTGCTTTCTTTTGGCGGTCTGGCCTTGCATTTTGACGTAATTTTTTTTGACAACAAAGGCTACAGGTTGACTGATAATCCCCCCCCCCCCCCCCCCCCCCCCCCCCCAATCCACCATGAGTATGAAGGGATCTTCACCCACTGGACTGATCAGATCCAAGGACACAAAACCACATGGAAGGGAAATCTGACAGCTGTCATCTGATGTGCCTACTTCGACAATAACCTAAATTTCCATCCAGGCACAATGAGTAAAGGATCCCACCATCATCCATTCACTCAAATGTTTACAAACCACAATATATTCAACACTATTAGTAGTAATAATTATAAAAGTACATAACAGAGTAATGCTTTACAGTGGAAAAAAAACTATAATCCTCATCACAACATTTATTTTTTTTACTAAAGTACATTTGACAGTCTCCCTCCCAGCTAAGGTTTTGTTTTTGTTTTTAAGGGTTTTACGGCGCTTGCAACACATTTAGGTCATAGCAGCGCCGGTAAAAAGGAAGAAAATGGGATGGTTAAAAGTTCTAGAATTACAATTAAAGCACCCAAGAATAAGCAAGACAAAGGGGAATTTGTTCAAATAGGTAACTGACGTATTCCAATTCCAAGGGTGTACGAGATCACTAAATGTCTCATCCAGACACAAGCACAGGTCCCCACTTAGAGGAATACACTCAAATGTTTACAAATCATATATATGATACGTAAACAAAACATAATACAGTGCATAAAAGGGAGATGATTTACAAGGAAAATAAATATCAGCGAGGGCCAGGACAAAACCAAGTAATCCCATGCCAAGACAAAGAAAGAAAGCATGTTGGAAAACAGATATAGGGGATAGAAGACACAGTATGTAGGTACCTCCCTGCCCACTATGGGAGGTCGCGAACCTCACCCATGTCCCAGTTAAGGATTCACAGAGTAACATGGCAAGGGAAAACAGATATAGGGGATAGAAGACACAGTAAGTAGGTACTCCCTGCCCACTATGGGAGGTCAGGAACCTCACCCATGTCCCAGTTAAGGATTCACAGAGTAACATGGCAAGGGAAAACAGATATAGGGGATAGAAGACACAGTATGTAGGTACCTCCCTGCCCACTATGGGAGGTCAGGAACCTCACCCATGTCCCAGTTAAGGATTCACAGAGTAACATGGCAAGGGAAAACAAATATAGGAGATATAAGACAGCAAATGACTTCGGTCGCCCAACGTAGGAGGCCAGAAAATCCCACCCAGCCAAATACAGATCAAGTTAAGATGCGCTCATAAATACCCAAGATAACAAATTTACATAATTACAAGCTGTAGTTCAAACAGTTTATAGAGGTCATCTAAAGATAAGGACTTTTAATCAGACAAAAGCACAGGATTTCACCAAGAGGGAGAGACTCAAAATAGTTACCAATGTAAATGAGACTCAAGAACAACGACACATTATAGAGGGAAAGAAGAGATAGCAAGATTGTGGGTATACAGTTCTCAAGTTCCCACTCTGAGGTGAATTCCACACACCGCACGTCAACATATAGTGTCAAATGAGAGATACAACAACATCAGACATTTTCAATACTAAACGAGTGCCTTTATTATTATTATGGTCACAATGGCATGCTGTGAAAGCCTGTATGTTATCATAATATTATTAATTACGTGCACTTTATTCCCATTCAAACAACACACACACAACTCACTCCATTCACACCATCACACTTGACAACAATTAAATAAAAACACAAAGAGGCATCATTACACTAGCATTGCTTCCATCTGAAAATGAAAAACAATTGCAAGGCTTGAAAACCATACAGGCATAATCACAATTTTAAGGAAAAATAAAAAAGTTACCATAAATAAATATCATCATGGTTAAACTAAATTTTAAGAAAATTATCATGAAAAAAATACCCATTTTAAAAGAGAGCATTCAATAACCTATCGCACAGAAATAATTTTGTCAAACATCTATCAGAAAACCTGGAAGTAGACTGTTTTAACACCCTTGAAAGAAGACAATGCAAAATGCATCATAACCCCCCCCCCCCCCCCCCCCACCTATGGATTCCTTTATATATTTATATATGAAAATATAAAGCTATAATTAAAAAAAAAAAAAAATTATGTAAAATAAAACCTAACATCCTGCTCCGAGAGATGACAACATTAAGAATGTTTGATTACATCTGTAAAAAATATATTGACATGGTGATAAGCTGACAGGATGATTAAAAAAAAAGAAAGTAAGACAGAGAGAAAGAATGCATTGCTGACGTTATCACATAGGTCTACAATATGGAGCAGCCGCCCTTCTCTTTGAATGGGTTTTCACTGGGTTTGCTGAAGCCTCGGATGAGATAATCCTCCTCCAAGTGTGATTCGCAGTATTTGTAGAGATCATCAATGCATTGAGACACGCGGAATCGGGTGATTTGTGCCTCACACCTTAGCTGTTCAATGAGGCGGCGCTGCTGCTGGAGACCTTCTTGAAATTTGTTCATGTTGGTAGCTGGAAAGAGGAGAGGGGAAAAAAAAAAAAAAAGGGAAACAATATTAATTGTGCATGTCAATTTTCTCAAACAAACTAACAATAATCAGTGCTGATGATAACAAAAATTGAAGAAAAAAAAAACAAAAGAGGAAAAATTTGAACGATTGCCTTTGAACCTCAGTTTTACTACTTTGACCCTCATTTTTACTGCGTAAACCCACATTTTTAGAGCAATAGCTAGGGATCATATGATATCCTTCATTATGAAGAATGAAACCTCAACCTGTGGGCATGAAATATGGCAGTTATGTAGGCTAGCATAGAAATAGAAAACCTGTAATTTGTAATGCCCACATGCCTTGGAACTTAGATCCATAAAATCTACTTGAAGAAGATAGCCTGAGACACTATCTCTTTCATTTTTACTCCCTTATTGTTCTTAATTCTTAACTTGTGGAATTCATCCTAGACCTCAAGGCATAACAAAAAATGTTAAGAATGCTGAAAGGGAAGTAGGCGACTGTATACTTGAAATAGAACTCATAAAACAAAATCAAAACTATCTTCAGTAAAATACAGAGCTTAATCAACTGTTTTACCAGTAATGGTGAAATCCAACAACAAAAAGACCGCCCCCCCCCCCCCCAAAAAAAAAAAATATTATATAACAAATAACAACAATGACAATAATAATTATAACATCAACAACAAAAATAATGACATTAATCATTATAATAAAATATCTTTTAAAATAAATAAATAAATAAATAAATAATAATAATAATAATAATAATAATAATAATAATAATAATAATAATAATAATACAGAAACTAAATTTTTTAAAATACAAGGGAAAACAAAAACAACTGACTCTTACCTTAGTAGGCTGATGTCAACCAAAACTGTGAATAAGAAGAAGACAATAATAACAACAGGTTATATATACTTTGATTAATAAAAGTTCTGTATGCATCAAATATATATTCTTTTCCTTTCAAGAATAGAACAACTAAATTCAACAAATTTAAATGACAAAGCTCGGGTTGCACAAAAGACAGCTCACCGAGAGAATCCAAACTGCCGATAAGCAATAATTGGAGACAACACCTAAATCAATGGAAGATGATAATTCAAACTACTGCAACAACGACATTCCTATTGATATTTCCATGACAACAGAAATAATGTCAGAGGCCCACACCCATGTCAGCACACACATACACACATGCATACATAAAAAAAAAAATCAATAATGTCACGTCAATGATGCTTGCTCCTCTCACTCTCTCTCTCTCTCTTTTCTCTCTCAATCTTCTCCCACCCTTTACACTAGCATTTTATCATAGGCTCTATTGATGATGCTCTCTCTCTCTCTCTCTCTCCCTCCCTCCCCTCCCTCTCTCTCACCCATCTACCATTCTTCACCCCCCCCCCCTCTCACTCTCACAACAACCAGCTCCACCCAATTCAGCTACTGTCATTAAAGATCAAGTAACCAATCTTATACAAAATTCAGGAGAGAGCATTATATTTCAAAAAAAGAAATAGAAAAACAGAAAGAAAATAAAAAGATAAAAATATTATGATAAAACCATGAATGCGACAACTGGAATTATTAAAATTTCATCAATGTAGAAACTAATCTAACATTGTTAGTAAAACACTACAGCACTCTTTAGACAGTAAAATTAAATTATAACTTTCATAAAATGATAATTTCAAGACATACTATAGTACTGTTTTATCTTATGATAAAAGCAATTATGAAAACTGCAGGTTAAAATATATCAACTACTCTGTGAGGCCAAAATTAATTTGTTTTTGTTTTTTAATAAAAAAATTCTAACTTGTTATAAAGATGGAAACAAATAAAAAATCTACAAAGAAACATACACAGATAGGCACACCCAACACACACACCATCAACATCATTATATATGTATAAATATTGCTGAAAAAAATCTTTTAATGGAATAAATATTCAAAAATGACAAACTATGAGCTTTTTATATTGAGCAATATATACAAAATGTGCTCAAATATATTGTTTTATTTCAGTTGTCAAATTGCATTGGAGCAGATTCACATTATTTCAGAGGGGATTAAATTTTTTTGTGTTCGTTGTATTTTTAAAGGGGTTTTATGGCGCTCAGGAAAGTATTAGTTCATTTCAGCGCCAGTAAAAAGAAAGACGATGGAGGAAAGTTGTAGATTTGAAATTAAAGCACCAAAGAAATCGTGAAACAAAGGGGACTGGTTCAAATAGAGAACAGAAAATTCCATGGATACTCTCAAATGTTTACAAAGCAATATATATTCAAAACTATTGACTATATAAGTGCACAACAGAGAGATGATTTATAAGAAACATTAAAATGGTCCAATATATTAGACTGTCTCCTTCCTAGCTAAGAATCCAGAACAAAGACAAAGACAGATGGAAATAGAAAACAGATATATAGGGGACCGAAAACATAGCAAGTGGCCTCTCTGCCCATCATGGATGAATATAGTCAAAGACATGCGTAAATACAAATGTAATATAAAGCATAATCATATGAAATCTGGAATAAGAGAGCTATCATAGACAAAAGTAACTTGAAGTCAAAAGTTAAATGGGACTTGCCAACTGTACATCATAGTTTACATAGGATGTTTTGACACAAGAATGACAACAAAGAGTTGCAAAAATTTACATGGGTCTCTCAAGAGAATAATAAAAAACCCCCCAAAAAAAACAAACTAACAAACAAAATTAAAAATTAAAAAATTAAATTTAAAAATGATCAAAGCAAATCTAAAGCGAAAACAAACAAGAACCGGGAATAACCACAAAAGTTAAAATAACAAAACTCATTATACATAAATGGATTGTTTCTATCACTGACTTTTTGGCTCTCACTAAAGAAAATTACACAATATTTTAACAGTTGGAATATACCAGAGGTATATGAATGACAATTTATTCCAAACTGCATGTTGTAGTGCTAAAACTCAGAAAGGTTTGTGCGAGACGGGTGTCAGATCATGTAGAGAATTGACACTGGTGTAGCTTTCTGCATAGAATTGATTTGAAAATTAAAAATTGATACTTTAAAAACTTTTCATGGCCAAAATGGAGGGGATGAAATCTATCATACAACACTGTCCAAATCAAAGAGCTAGGTTGAAAAATAAAAACCGTTCTAGAAAGCACCTTTTTGTTGTGTTGAAAAAAAAAGTGTTACCATTTTCATCATTTTAAAGCCAGTATTCCTCTTGAAGATCAAAACTATGTAACAGCTCACAAACCTTAACAATAGCCTATTGAATTGTACATTAAAGCATGACACTAGTCTTAATTAAACAATTTAATGAAAGCAATAAAATAGATTGATTCGTTAAAGAAAATATAAGAAAAGAGATAATAAGATGCATGGCAGTGCCTAAAAGAAAATCTATTTAAATAAATAAATAAATAAATAAATAAATAAAACACCGTTAAACACACGACACACAGGACACACACTCCCAAAAAAATTAGATTTTAAAAAAAAACATGTTTTAAAAAGATGAGAGGAAATTATCTCAAAATATTAAAACTCACCCTTGAATCATTACATATAAAGGTTTTTCATTTCAGGAAATAACTAAAACAAATAAGAAATTGCACTTAACAAAAAACGTAATTTTAACAAATAAAAAAAACAAAATAAACTCATAAACAGTTCACAACATGCGATAAACTAACAACATAACAAAGCAAATAATTACATAAAGTCTACCATGCAAAAACCAAAAGTTTATAACTATAATAACCCTTTAAAAGAAAAACCAAACAAGACAAACCCGATGCAAATTTGATTATTAAAAAAATAAATCCATTCTCCACAGAGCTTTAATTCACAAGTTTATAATTGCATGCCTTTTATTCCAAAAACAACTTCATTAAAATTCAATTGTTTTTTTTTTTTACATAACAGAAAAATTCTGAAAATTAACACAAAAAGCAGTTATCACATCACTTTTCTTCAGTCCTCGACACTGTTAAACATTACAAAATGGTGCATAGTTTCTTTGGTCTAAAGTGATTGTCTTTATCTGGAAATATCAGACGGTCAGCTCGCATGTTTTGGTTGCAGTAGGCAATTAGGTCCTTGATAGACTGAGAAGTCTTCATTCGTTTCAAGTTGGCTTGAATTTGCAGAGAAAGCACCTCCTCTTTTGCTTTTTTCAGAGCCTCCGCCTCTCGTATGTTAGTGTTTCCAGTCATTCTACATTATTTTCAAGTTGAAAAAGAGGGTGGGTGGAATGAAAATTAAAAACATAACTTGCTAGAGAAGGTGATATGAAACGAGAACAAAAGATGGTGAAACTCATGATCCTTTGGGTGTTCAACTATCAATCAATTTAATCATCTCTTGTCATTGACATTTTGACTTGACAAATAATCCAAACATGAAATTCAAAACACTGTCATTCCTCTTTCGTTAAGTTTAAAGTGGATTACATGACACGTATGTATAGATATGTCTGTACTTAAATTTGGGAGCAATAAAAGCGTTCTTCTTTATACAACAGAAAATCTCTCCAAATGGTACAATGTGAAGCAAGTGAATAAATGAAAACTACAGTGTTTCAATCAAACTAGAGATAGTTGAACCCCCAAAATATTTTTTTAAAAACAAGGTGAAAGACGAGTAAGACATGGCATTCCTTCAAACAAAAAGGGTGGACTGTGTACATTAAAAGCATGCTGAACTGCAGTGACCACACTATTTCAAATTCATTACATTGATGATACTTTCAACTCATGCTTATGTGTACATATTAAACCAAACATCTTTCGAAAGGAGAGAAACTAGTATGGTTAACCACAAATGATCAGGATGAGTGCATAACAACAAAACAAAAACTAATGAACCAAAAAAAAAAAAAAAAAGAATAAAAAACAAATAAACCAACAACAACATTGAAATGAAAATATATAGTTGTGTTACGACAAGATTTAAAAGAAAATTCATGCTCTAAATTATATCTAAATTGAAAGGTTCAATTAGAGATTTTATTGCAAAATGATCTTTTCAAAACTGATATTGATTAAATTTGAGATACTTTTGGCCATTTATCACAGAGCCTGATGAGACAATCAGTTATTGATTGTAGGTTAGCTTCCTCCAAAAATAATAGCTTGATTCAAAATACAATAATTTTGGAATCAAGTTATATTATGATATTTTTGCAATAAATTCATCAAGCGTACAAAAAAAAAAAAAAAAGAAAAAAAAAAAAAGAAAGATAGAAAAAGACAAAAGAACAACATGGCTTGGTAAACTACAAGTTTCTATCTACACAACATACATGACACAGATTGCAATCAAGTACTAGTGACATAAAATTTACCTTTTGCAGTCTTTTGCACTTGTGTATTAGCAAGTGTGTGAAACCTGTGAAAAGTAAAAACCGCTACTAATCACACATACGATAACTGTGATACAAGAGCTACATGACGCCAATTAAACAGGATGATTATACATACTCCTGAAAAATAATTTTTGGTTCACTTTTTTTTTATCTTAATAGTAAAAAATTATCATTGTTTCAGTCCTGATGCATTAAAAGTTATGGAAGTCTTTGTAATAAAGTTAAATAAAAAAGTAGCCATTAAAAAAAAAAAATAAAAAAAAAAAAACAAACCCCCCCCCCCCCCCAAAAAAAAATAAACAAAAAAACTTCCAAGCTTTTACATCCACTATAAGTCAGCTCCAACTCAAAGTGCTTTACAAATACAAGGGGACAACAACAACACTGCTTAAAACGTAGAAAAGGACATGACAACACACATGTAGGACATTATTCCAATCTCTTTGAAGACAGACAATGCTCTTAATGGCCCAGTACTCATTTAACCAGGGTTGCCAATTCAGGAGGCAAACATTTATTGAACTTTTACACAAACACATAGACCAACACCTTTCTGAGTGCTCAACTCCAGTAAAAAGACATTATGTAGTTACTTTTTTTCTCCTATTTAGCAGGTGATTGGAAAATACACTGAGGATATATAATATAACATACTGAATTCCGTAAATATGCAGAAAATTGGCAACCGTGTTTATCATCTGAATGCAGTGAGAGAATTTGGTAAAGAGACATATTCCTAAGGACTGAACATTATGTCACCCAGAGCTGGACTCAAACCAGGGATCTACCCATTCAAAGACAACTGCCATCCACAAAGTCCCACATATCATAACTCTTAAGATTCAAAGATTAGCCACATTATCTAGGTGTAAATATTCCTATATAATTGAGGGAATGAAATCAAAGTCAAAAACAGTCTACCACATTTTCAAGCATCTACTCTAATATAATAAAAGAAAGAGTAACTCTGTGTGCTGTGCTGTTTACAGGGAAAACCAGAATCAAACCAGACTATTTTCTGTTCTGAAAATTAGCTAGTTCATTAACATTGTTAACCTTTTGATGCAAGTTTTTGCGATTTAGGACGATTTTACAACTGCCATATAAATCTTAATTCAATTTTCTTCGATCCTTAAGATTTATGACGCCATTTAAAACTTGAAACTATGAAGTGGGTATATGCAGATTGTTGTTCTGTCAAATTTTGTATGCAAATTTTTATTGTCATTCGTTATAACTTACAGTTTATTTTGTTATTTATTATTTTAATATATTTTCTATGTGACTGTAGAGAAAGATAAGATCCACAACATACGTTACTCTCATTTTTAAAAAAAATTTCTCCAAAAGATAAAGCATGACAGTAAACATAATTTTTTTAATGCATTGAAACTGAACACTGATTAAAAATGATATATCCAAGAACTGCATTAACTCTGTCCACTCTCTTCTCCTTTTTATTAACACATTTATTAATCATTGTATTATGGAAGAAATGAAGTTGACTTCACTTAGATCTTTGTTATCAATTTTGGACCCGAGCTGGGGGATTGGTTCTCACATAAAAATAAATCAAATTATAAACGTTTATATAGTTTTGTGTGTTGGTATGTTTCATTTGGTGGGCAAAGACAAGTATTTTACCTAGAAACACATAAAAAAATGCTACCAATACAGACCTGTTCTCTTTCAAAACATTCATGAGAGAGAGAGAGAGAGAGAGAGAGAGAGAGAGAGAGAGAGAGAGAGAGAGAGAGAGAGAGAGAGAGAGAGAGAGAGAGAGAGAGAGAGAGAGAGAGGGAGAGAGAGAGAGATGGGTGGGAAAAAACCCCAATAGAATGCAATTGAATTAACCAGTAGATTTTTACCAATATCAAAAAAATAGGATTAATAACCTGCTCTTAAAGCATGATCGGACGGATATAGCTGGTTAATTAACGATGGCATTGAGTCTATCACCATCCATCCCCTATGGTAACATGATACACTTTAGGCAGGCATTTACCATTCTTGGCGAGCAACAAATGATTAATGAGAACATAGGTAATGATGCAATCGTTGGATTGCTTTTGACAAGGTATGCAACATTGATTAAGTGTATGTGTAGTGGATTGCTATCAAACAGAATTTATGTGTCCTTGTTTCATTTGGCTTCTTTTTGAGATATGGAAACAGTGACAATTCCGTAAGATTATGAGTATGATTATGAAGTTAAAAGATGGGGTAAAAATAATTAATTTATGCCCTTTCGCAACAGCACCATGTAGATACCATTGCCTAGGCATTCCATGAAGGAATATAGCAGATAATCCATCAAACAGGATGTTTGATGTCAACAGGAATCCCTATATGTTGTCCAAGTGAGCAAATTGGGGGTTAATAATCTTGCTCAAGGAAAAAAACGAAAGTGCCCGAATCAGGGCTCGAACCCGGGACTTTCCGGATCACAGTGCAATGCCTTAACCACTCTGCCACTTCGTCCCCCATAAGATGGGGTAACACATTCTAATTCTCTTTCATCTTCTATCACTATCAGTGATCAAGACTATTTTCTATGGGAATTGTACCAAAGGATTAGAGTATTCAAAAGCCTTTTTTGTTGTGATTATGTAAATAAACCCAAGATTCATCTTTATCAATGGCAAAGGTCTTAATTAAACGTAACCAAGTCATGGTGGTTCTGCAGCTCTTCTTATTCTTAGTCTCTTAGTCTTTTAGCTTAGCGGAACATCATGCAGTCACACGAATGTGAATGGGAGAACAGAGGCCACATTCTGCAAGGTAGGCACTTTGATAAAATTTTCAAACTCAAAATATCTTGATTTGACTCAGGTGGATGGGACTTGAAAAAAACAAAAAATTTGATACCTTATTTGTTTCTCTACGACCTACGGTTCCAGAGTTATTTATATTTTTCTATTGAAATTTTTTGTCAATTTTACAGAGAGAATCTGTGATCTCACTGCTGCCTCAAAACCAGCATCTCGCGGCGATTGGGAAATTTTGAGTTTTACAGTCAACATGGCCCACTTATTGTTTTCAGTAATTTTGTTTCAATTAAAAGATAAATGACAAGTGTTAGGTATCATTTTAATGGTCAGAAAATAAGCTTTATTTTCATATAAATCATTTTTATGGATGGAAAGTATGGAAAAAGTTAAGGATAAATGAAAAGGGAAAAAAATATGAGGTTTTTGTCCCAAAAAGTGGGGTTGATGGCGGAAAAAATAAAATAATGAGCGAGTGTATCAATTTTGATGAAATTTGGCAGAGATATTCTTCAATTAATTGTCTATCGATGTATGAAGTATAATTAAAATGTATCCATAATTTAAAAAGTTCTTATAATTCAAAAATTTATAAATTTTTATTACATAAGCTTTCTGAGAAATACAATCAGGAATTAAGAATGAAATACACCGTTAGAAAGCTTGTTTTGTGCCCTTTATAATGATACCAAAGTTAGTCACATAGATTCACAAATAACGCCATGGTGACCAAAACAGTAAAGGGTCAAAAATAAAGTTCCAAAAAACGAGTTTCACCTTACAGTGAGCCTATCGGCGGCCACTGGACTGGAGTTATCAAAGTGCCTATGCAAGGCATATAATTGCCTATTATTATTGGACTTCTAAAATAGTTGACTATTAGTTTCATTATTCAGTTGACTAAATAGTCATCAGTCATAGTTAATCTCATAGTCATAGGTCAATGATTATGATAGTGGAGTGAATTGTGATCAGTGATGAAAGGGTAGCTGTGGCTTCTTGATCAGATCTAGGGACCTCTCCCCGTTTCCTCTCATACTCATCCTACTCTCATAAATTCATATATTAAATTACTGACTCATGCGAAACCCGCAACCTAATTCTAGCTGTCTTAAGAAAAAAGGTCGGGGAGAATATAAAATGTATATCTAAATGTCAATAAATCATACTGAGAAGAACACAAAGTATAAAATGGAAGGAAACAGAAACAAATCAATCATTTGTGTCTGCTGTACTTTTACTGTCCAGCACGGGGAGAGAATGAAAATGAGATCCGGAGTGTAAGATTGTAGATGTGTTAAATGAAGAAATACAAACTGACTGGACTCAAATATCCAAATTATTTTAAAAAGCAAACCTTCGTTAAATAAGACGTGACCAGTAAAGAGCAATTATCGGTATATTTGATAAAAACAACTTACGTCTCCAATAAGATGAAAATCAACAAAGTAGGAAGACGACGAGACACAGAAGTAGACTAGAATAATTATGGTAATGAGCCTCGGTCTGACAACAGCTATTTACACGACTGAGTTTCAGGCTAGCAATCCTTCACTTGCTCAAACGCCTCTTCATCGACGTGTACTTTGTGTACCTTGCTCTTCA
The DNA here is from genome assembly GCF_034508935.2 of Berghia stephanieae. NCBI lineage: Eukaryota > Metazoa > Mollusca > Gastropoda > Nudibranchia > Aeolidiidae > Berghia > Berghia stephanieae. The sequence goes on along the minus strand of NC_088360.1, from coordinate 5,158,759 downwards.
TTATTATTATTATTATTATTATTATTATTATTATTATTATTATTATTATTATTATTATTATTATTATTATTATTATTGTTATAAATAATAATAGTAGGAGTAGTAGTAGTAGTAGTAGTAGTAGTAGTAGTAGTAGTAGTAGTAGTAGTAGTAGTAGTAGTCGCAGTAGTAGTAGTAGCAGTAGCCCTGTATTAGTAGTAGTAGTAGTAGTAGTAGTAGTAGTAGTAGTAGTAGTAGTAGTAGTAGCTATTGTTGTTGTTGCCGTTGTTGTGGCGGTGGTAGTAGTAGTAGTAGTAGTAGTAGTAGTAGTAGTAGTAGTAGTAGTAGCACTAGTAGTAGTAGTAGTAGTAGTAGTAGTAGTAGTAGTAGTCCCGTTACATTTTTTTGTTAGCAGTTTGAGTGTCAACCGTCATCATCATCATTGCCTTTTTCACCCTGGGTCAGGGTATAGGCCACAGACAAACAGTTTCCATCCTTCTCTATCCTGAGCCAACTTTTTTATCTCATTCCAGGTCTTACCACTTCTCTGTATATCAGCTTCTTTAATTCTTCTCCATGTTCCTCGTGGCCTTCCCCTTGATCTTCTGCCCTGAGGGTTCCAGTCCAATACTTTCTTTGTTATAGTTGAGTCATTCTTTCTAAGCGTGTGTCCAATCCACCTCCATCGTCTTCTTCCTATATCCTCTCCCACTGGTTTCTGCTGTGTTCTTTTCCATACTTCTTCATTTTTTATTCTATCCATCCATTTTATTCTGAGTAGCTTACGCATGCACCTGTTTACGAAAATCTGTACCCTCCTTATACATGCCTGTGATGCGTTCCAAGTTTCACATCCATACAGTAGGACAGACTTCACGTTTGAGTTGAAAAGTCTTAGCTTTAGTTGAAGGGAGATATCTTTAGTTCTCCAAACTCTGTTCAAAGATGTGAATGCAGCCTGTGCCTTTCCTATTCGTGCTTTCACCTCTGCTTCCGTGCCTCCATCCTTGTCAATTATACTTCCGAGATAGCAGAAAGTGTCTATATCTTCGAGTTCCTGATCTTTTACTTTGATCTGCTCCCTTTGACGCGTACCTATCCTCAAGACCTTTGACTTTGCAGGGTGAATTCTTAGACCAATTGATTCCGAGAGGCTGTTTATAATTGTGGTTTTTGCTTGCATCTGGTCCTGGGTGTGGGACAGAAGAGCCAGATCATCTGCAAAATCCAGATCATCCAACTGTGTCCAGGGGGTCCACTGTATCCCATTTCTTCTCCCTTTGGAGGTTTCCTTCATTAGCCAATCAATGGCAAGGATGAACAGGAATGGTGAGAGCAAGCATCCCTGCTTGACACCAGTCTTAATTTCAAAGCTGTCAGTAAGCTGATCTTCATGTACAACCCTGCAACTTGATCCTTCATACATTTCCTTAATGAGGTTTACTATCTTTTCAGGGAGTCCATAATGTGCCAGAATTTTCCACAATGTTGCTCTGTCAATACTGTCGAAAGCCTTCTCGTAATCCAGAAAGTTGACAATAAGAGGAGAGTTCCATTCTATAGACTGTTCTACTATGACTCGCAGAGAGGCAATCTGGTCGGTGGTTGAACGGTTTTTCCGAAAACCTGCCTGTTCGTCCGCAGTTTAGCATCTGTTGCATTCTTAATTCTCTCTAAAATAATACGGTTGAAAACCTTTCCTGGGATAGAAAGAAGAGTGATGCCTCGATAATTATTACAATTACTGAGGTCCCCTTTCTTTGGAAGCTTGATAAGATGTCCTTCCTTCCAATCCTTTGGGAATATCCCGTCATTCCAGATTCTCTCAAATAGTGGGTGCAGGGCCTCAGCATTTCTTTTCGCATCAACTTTTAGAGCCTCCGGTGGAATCTGGTCTGGTCCAGCAGCTTTCCCCCTTTTCATCTTGTTAATGGCACCCACAATCTCTGCTATCGATGGTGGATCACAGCTAATTGGTAGCTCATTCCTTGCAGGCAAAATTTCTGGCTGGTTGTCTGGTGGTGGTCTGTTCAGAAGGCAGTTGAAATGTTCCCTCCATCGTTCAGATTGAGCCTCTTTTCCAAAAATAGTTTTCCCATCTTTGTCTTTGACTGGTACCTCTGGTTTCCCATATTTTCCAGCAAGTGTCTTGGTAGTTTGATAAAGGATCCTCATGTGTCCTCCAGTCGCTGCTGCTTCTGCTTTCTCTGCAAGTCTGTTCATGAATGCTTCCTTGTCTTTCTTCACAGATCTTTTGACTTCCTTAGCTATGGCTCGATACTGCTCTTGTGCATCCAGTCTTGAAGCCCTTGTTCGGCTTGCATTCACTTGTTCCTTCCTTGTTCTCCTCTTTTCAATAAGGTCCAAGGTGGTTGGACTTATCCATTCTTTATGTTCCGATTTCTTTACCCCCAATACCTCGTGGCAAGTTGTTATGTAGACTTCCTTGATCTTTGCCCAATGTGACTCTACATCTATGTCCTCCTCGAGCTCAGTAAGAGGTTGGAATCTATTACTCAATTGTAGTTTGAATTCCTCATTCTTTTCCCCATCAAGTGCATTCACCTCGAATTTTCTTCTTGTATGTGATCTGGCCCCGTGTTTTCTGAGTCGGAGCTTAAGCTTTGCCAATAGCAGGTGGTGGTCTGATCCAACATCTGCCCCTCTCCGTACTGTCACATCTTCCAATGAACGTCTGAATCTACGAGAGATACAAAAATGATCAATCTGATTTTCTGTCACACCATCTGGTGAGACCCAAGTTGCTTTGTGGATCCTCTTATGGGGGAACACTGATCCTCCAATCACCAAACTGTTGAATGCACAGAAATTTGCAAATCTCTCTCCATTATCATTCATTTCTCCCATGCCATGACGTCCCATGATACCTTCATAGCCTACGTTATCCTGTCCCACTTTTGCATTGGCATCTCCCATCAATATGTTGATGTCTTTCCTTGGCAACTTGTCAATGACTTGTTGTAGCAGACCATAAAATGTATCTTTGTCCTCATCTGTTGCATCATTTGTTGGGGCATAGATCTGTACGATGTTCATGCTGATCTTCTTACTCCGTGTTGTAAAAGACGCCATGATGATCCTTTCTCCGCATTGTTCCCATCCTCTCAGTGACTTCTGGGCAAACTTGCTTAGAATTATTCCTACTCCCTGTGTATGAATCCCGTCCCCTCTCCCTGACTATAAAATCTTCTCCCCAGACTTGAGGTGTTTCTGTCCGGATTGTATCCAGTGGGTTTCGCTTACTCCAAGTATATGCAGCCTGTATCTTCTCATCTCAGTCACAACTTGAGAGCTTTTTCCTGCTTCATACATGCTGCGAACGTTCCACGACGCAATTCGAAGCTGCTTGTTTGGCGAAGACGTCATCGGGTCAGCAGAGTCCTTTCGGCTTTGTCTGTTGTCCTTCATAAATTCTGTAATTCCAGAAACTCTTCGGTCGCCCAAGCTAAAAAAAGGATTTAGTTTGTCTGTCTGTGTTTCTGTAACGGTTTGAGTTTAACGGAAAGGGGTGTTAACCCTTTGCCAACCCCCAACCTGGAGGACCAGGTGACTCAAAGATGGGGGAATCACACACCATTAGTCGCCTTTTACGACACGCTGGCTTGGCGTTGGGCTATTCTTGACCCTCTCAGTTGAGGGACCCCGGACACCACACGGGGTGAGTGTCAACCGTATTTCCACTAATTTGTGTCATAATAATATAGGTTTTGAATTTAGATATTGAGATTAATCTTTGAAATGAATACAGATTCACACCCAAAAAAATATATATATATTTCCATTGTGGTTTTTATGATGGATATTGATATCGCGGTGACTATGATGTTTATGATGATGGTGATGATAATGATGATGATGATGATGATGATGATGATGATGATGATGATGATGATGATGATGATGATAATGATGATGATGATGATTGTGGAGCCTAATTATTACCTACCGTCTCAATGGGATACATACTAAGTCGGGACGACCTAGTTGCTGGAAATTGAATTTTTAGCCAAAATTGTGAATCGTTGGGTTAGTTTATTTTCGTAATGGTGGAAAACACAGACAGTTTCATCCATAGCAAGAATACCACAGTTCGAATTCTTTATCACTTTATTTCTAAAGTTAGTTTTATGGGTCCGATTTTCATCAGTTTTATGACGGTGGGTTACAATGTTGAATACCGCGCACAACAAAGAGGTTTAAATAAACGAAGTGGACAAGAGGTATAAGGTGGGGTGGGGGTGGAGAGAGAGAGAGAGAGGAGAGGATCTATCGATGTCTCTGGACGACACAATGTTTATCTACCAGACATCTTTAAAGTGAGAATTTGACTCTCAACTTTTCAACAAAGACAAATATGACCCACCGTCTCAACAACAATAATAATTTTTTTTTTTTAATCCCTTTATTCATCCCTAAGGGGAAATTTATTGTCTTTAGAGTCAATTCCAAGGGAAGACTGGAATAATCCAGGCGTCAGCCGCAGTGCAGCACCGCAAAGTGAGTTAGGGCGATGTGACTTGTTCAAGGCCACACAACGAGGCGGGTTGTCCAACTCGGTACCTTTTGGACCGTACCGCTGAGCCACGCTGCCCCTAGTAACGGCATTATGTCGGAATGAACTCGGTGCGGGAAATTGATTTCATTGTCACAAATACAAAACTTGAGGGTTAGAACAATAGATTTTTGACCAATCAAAACATGGAATTTGTGACACCTCTTCAAACATGGTCGGATAAGCATGGGTGGTTGTTTATATAATAACGGGAATGAAATCGACCTCTCTCTGATCATTGTTATTGTTTTTATACCGCCAAATGGGTGATTGGTTAACACTCGATCAGATTATAAGCGTTGAAGTTTACACATAGTTTTATGTTTTGATTCATTCAAATATCGATCGATTTAAATGAATCTCAGCTTGGTTAAAAACTCTCAAACCTGGGACCTGGCGAGGTCCCAGGTTTGAAAGTTTTTGCCAAGATGAGGGTCATTAAAATCGATCGATATTTGAAGGACTTTTCTTGCTAATTTTTTTTTCATGTGTGTTTTTCCATTGTAGGTACGGCAGCTGGTTAAATATAAGAGTAGTGAAAAGTGAAAAGTATCTAAAAGATCAAAACGCTGCTTTCATTATTGGCTTTCAGGGTTTTATATTTTCACAATTTCATTCTGAAAAGTGTTTCAGTAACCTTACTCTTTTCCGATCTGTTGTCTGGAGGGTGTCATGAGTTCATCCTAACGTGCACTGATTTGCAGGTCTGATAACCCAATTCCTAATGGGTTCATTGTTGTAATGGGAATCTAAAAAAAAAAAAAAACTGACGCAAAATATTGTCCATTACAACAATGTTAAACTAGGCCCATAAGTGGGTTCGGATGTCAGACCTGAATATATGTACATGTCAATTCATCCGCAATGTGCTGCTCCGTTCAGCAGGGTTTAGTTCTCTTTGACAATATTTTCAGGCTGACGTGGATATTCCACACTTCTCCACAACAAAACTCTTCATATACGCTTCATAAAGGCCACAAGTCTCCAAAAAATAAGGGGATGGTTTCTGTTTGGATTGATAGAATGAGTCTAATAAGTCTAAGTACCATGAAAGTGAAAGCTGTATCAGTAGGCTTGGATCTGTGGCCTCATTGTGATGTCCATCGTCTTTGACACTGTCGGGTGTCGTCCATAACAAATACTAAATATTCGTAATAATTAATCGATCAATAAATGACATAACATTTACTTTATCATCCTCAGTGGATGTTTTTTATAAGGGTAGATATAATATCTCGAGAAAATATGGAGAAAACCCAAGCTTCAGCCGCAGTGCAGCATCCCATTGGGGCTACGTTTTTCTTTCTTTTATTTCATTTTTTTTTTTAATAAACAAAGGAACAAGACATTTTTGGTATTTTAATAATATCCTATTTCTACTCTTTGTTGATTTAGTTGAATTCATTTATTCATTTATTGTGAAGATCTTGTCCCTTACAATTTGTCGCAGTTTTAATTTCAAAGGAACATTTGTTAATTAAAGGGGACACTACCGACGTGCACTTATTTTCAAGTCTGATAGTCTGAGTTCACTGTTGTAATGGAAATCTCAAAAAAAGACTCAAAATATTGACCATTACAACAATGTTAAACTAGGCTCATAAGTGGGTTCGGATGTCAGACCTGCATATGTGGTTATTGTTAACGTTCCTATTGAAGAGTCACGATATATTAATCTTCTTTCTCCTTCGAGTGGAAATAAAGTACGCACGAATCAGCATCAAAATGCGTTCAGCACGGTTTTCGAAAACACCCGTGCTCACTGTTTTCTTGAGTCGTTGATCATTATTCCGAGTGATGAACATGCAATCATGTCTAAACAAGAAGAGAATTAAGCTTGGCGTCTCTTGAACAGACCATGAATTCTTCAGTATGACAGGTAATTCATTTGTGTGTGTTGTTGAATCATTTAAATACACGCTTTACGTTCTACGATCTGTCTGTAAACGATAACCTTCGCTCGTGTCCCAGATCCAATCAGTAGGCACTGAGCCGTTTGAACGGTGATCAGCTGATTTTACATGTAAGTCGGAAGATTGACAAAAGAACATGCCGAAAAAAAATGCAATATAGAGTTTGTCATTTTTGGTTTTTGGTTGTTGTTTTTTTTTTTCAAAGCCATCTGCGATAAAAGTTGGGAGCCAATGAAATGGTATTGTCAACCCACTTCAGCGGCAGATTAATTTCCCCGTGATTGATCACCGATGATATTTAGAAAGTGAAAAACAATTATTTTTTTTTCCAATAAACACCCAATCAAATTTGAAGAAAAGCCATGTGATATTTCTTTAAATTAACTAATTTTTGTGCGTGGAGTTAAATTGGCATCACGTCCCTCATTCTCTCAACTTGAAAAATGCTTTCCATTTCCGTGCTTACGCAAAATAACTGTATTTTAGAGTCGGGAGTAAGTCAGTATAACAGCGACAACAATAATAGAATTGATTGCATTTGAGAGTGTCTTTGAGTGTTTGATTGAAACGGCTGCTTTCATTTTAGAGCCAACATTTGAAAAAGGGAAGCCTTCCGTAAGCTCCTCGTTCTAAGGGAAACAACCCAGTTATTCATTTAATTAATCCTAAGAAAAAACAAACAAACAATGGTTATGTTATGAAATGTTAAACTTTCACTAATCTATCAAGGTTTCTTCTATAGTTTTAAAAAAATGCTTTTATGTATTGACAAATTGAATAACTAAACGCCTGACAAAAGAACCACTGTGAAAATACTAATTGAAAGAGATGCTACCCCGAGGAGCTTACGGAATTTCTCCCTTGAAAACCCTTGAAAAAAGGTAAAATGTGTACTTAACATCAGTCCTCAAAATATTTAAAAAAAAAAAAAAAATGATGATGGTGGATGAGGATAACGTTGGTTGCCATGGTGGTTTTGGTGATGACGACGACATCATCGAATGATGTCACCCTGGGTTCACCCACTATCATGATGTCACCCTGGGTTCAAAATGACACAGCAAATTGTACACTTTGTACACACTTGACATAAACAATCTGGTTAATACAGTTTAGTGAGAACAACTCACAAACGCGGATGGCAAAAACAATAACAAAGGCCTGAGAAGATTAGATTCAGTGGTATTGGCGCCTTCTCCAGTGAACATAATCCAAGAATGGCGAACACGTAGTGTGCTCGATGGGTGATCAGTGGGATTTCGTAGTCACATGTCTCGTCCGACCTTTATGAGCTGTCTTGCTCAACAGTTGGTCGGGCGTTATGTCCTATCAGAGACAAGCGCAAATATTTTTAGCATCCCCCTCTGAAATCAATGGCTTTGTCCAAAAAATATATAAGCATCTAACGGGCTGCTTGTGTCGTCCAATATAATATGGCGGTTGTCCACCTGGGAAGAGATAAATTATAAACGCTGTGAGCGTGTTTCAACGCTGTGAAGTACTAGATAAAAGCTATCTATTATTACACTATTTGAAACAACCCAAAATTATTTGTTAAGCTGCACCGCGCCATTGAATGCAACTTTGTTATTATTATTTTCCCCACTCCACCATTACTATAAACATTTTAAAGTTTGAGTCATTTTATTGCAAACGATGAAAAGATCAAAGGAATTTGGCATTGTAAGAAAACTGGTCTATCGCCCACATGCAAAAAATCGCGGGATGATCGAAATGTGATCAAAGATCACTAGATTAAACAGTCATCACAATCCAGAAACACACACTTGCTAAAGGTAAGCACTCAATATATAACATTGAATATTGATGTTACGCGTTTAGGTAAAATACAACATCCGTCAGCCGGATATAACACCGACACAGAGTAGTTTGTGTAACCTTGAGCGTTTATACATGGAACGCAATTGACACCACTCAGCTCTTTGTTATTGTTTTTAGCCAGCCATTTTTTGAGTAGTTTTCACTAAATTGTGTTAATCAGACTATACACGTTTAAGGTTACACACTGTTTTGTGTGTTGGTACGTTATATCGTAGCCATCGTTAACATATAGATAGTATGCAGATGACGTCACTCAGGCCTTTGTTATTGTTTTTGCCATCCGCGTTTGTGAGTTGTTCTCACTAAACTGTATTAACCAGACTATAAAAGTTCATGGTTACACAGAGTTTGTGTGTTGGTCCGTTATACTTATATATTGGCAAAAACAATAACAAAGGCCTGAGTGACGTCATCTGCATACTATCTATAGCCTGACACTGACCAAAAAATGACGCCAAAATGCCAGTCTTTGGCCACAAAAGAAAACAAATCATGAGTTGTATTCAATAGTTCAACCAATGGGACCACCTATTTCCATGAGCACTACTAACAATTCACTAGGCGGTGAAAAAAACAAATAATGACGTCAAAATGCCAGTCTTTTTGGGTTTCAGTGTCAGGCTAACTTAACGATGGCTACCGTTATATCCGGCTGGCGGATGTCATGCGTTATTGTTCCAAACGCATAGCATCAAAAGTTTGATATATTTAGTGAGAACTAATCAGTAAAACGACTGTCTAAAAACAATAACAAAGAGTTAAGTGACATCATCTTCGTTCCCTCTATAGAAGGAACGAAGATGGCGTCACTCAGCTCTTTGATTAATCTATAAATGACGTCAAAAGATAAGTCCTAGTGTCAGGTCGTAGCCATCGTTAACTTATAGATAGAATGCGCTTGGCCAAGGAGTTCACAACATTGCCATCCGGAAGTATAACGAACCAACACACAAACTCTGTGTAACCATGAACTTTTATAGTCTGGTTAATACAGTTTAGTGAGAACAACTCACAAACGCGGATGGCAAAAACAATAACAAAGGCCTGAGTGACGTCATCTGCATACTATCTATAACCTGATCAGGCCGTGGCCTTCGTAAAGTTATGGCATGATACTGACCAAAAAATGACGTCAAAATGCCAGTCTTTTACCACAAAAGAAAACAAATCGTGAGTTGTATTCAATAGTTCAACCAATGAAATAACTTCTTTCCATGAGCTCTACTAACGACAACTCACTAGGCGGTGCAAAAACCAAATAATGACGTCAAACTGCCAGTCCTTTTGGATTTCAGTATCAGGCTATAACATAACGATGGCTACGATCAGGCTATGTTAACTAAGGCTACGGTCAGGCTATGAGTTTTTCAGTGGCGACGCTCTAACGATAGCGAGCGAATAAGTTAACGTCACTCTTTGTCATTTGTTTCAGATCGCCAATTAGGTGTATACGCTCTCACTCAATTCCATCTTACAGACTCTAAACGTTTAAGATAACACATAGATTTATGTGTTGGTGCGATTGGTATGGCGATCATAACTGGTGAATATTTTATCAAAACACACATTCAGGTAAAATAATCACATGCTCTGTCCGCCAGATGAATCACACCAACACATTGTTAAACTGTGTAAACCTCTAGTGTTTGTTATCCACATCCTGCGTTATATTCTAACCCAAAACTAGGACTTGTATTGTGACGTCATTTTTAGGTTAGTGCACTGCCCATTGAGTTGTTAGTAGTGTTCAAGGAAACAAATGATATCATTGACTGAACTATCGAATACAAATACAACTCACGATTTGCTTTCTTTTGATGGTCGTTGTCTTGCATTTTGGGGCATTTCATTGGTCCGTGTCAGGCTCTAAGTTTACGATGGCTACAGTTATAGGGACTTTAGTGCAGAGCTGCCTACTTGAAAGTTCAGAAATTCCTAGTTTCCAAGCGGGGAAAAAATGAAAATTCACCATAAAATAAGCTTTACAAATTATAATTGTTATTTTTATGTTTATAAATTTCAGATGAATGTAATGAACAATGCTTTTTGATGACTATGAGGATTCAGAAGATAAAACTCCCTCAGTCCGCCCAAACGACGTATTAGACATTGAGATTTCTCCAAACATCAAAGCTAAAACCACGTCTTGGCTCCAAGGATTTGATACCAAGAAAAAGAAGCAAAAATCTCAATCGAACAGTGTTATCTCGAAAAGACAAAGAAGGACTAAACGATCTAAAAATAGTGTGGTCATTCTCAAACAGGAAACTGGTGAGATGAAGCGTGGAGATCCTTTTCTACCTTCCGTAATGACGGATGAAAATCCTATTGCAGAGTATTCAACGAAAAAGACCATTCCCAAAAAGCCCTCTGACTGTAAGTGTAAAGGCATGGGCTACAACTGTAGTCCTAGCGCTGTTTTACCAGAGGAAATGCGTCAACAATGGGGCTGTGGAGTGTTTGGGAAAGCGACACCAGTTCGTCCTGGAGGATGTTCTACTTCGGAGTCCGCGGTGATAACGCGCCCGATTGCCCCCTGTGGCACCATGGTTGAAAATACTATATCGATGTCCCGGACAACATATTGTGGAAGCAACTGCAATTTCTCCTTGAGCTCCAACACCGTGCCATTAAGTAGACCTCAAACAATTTGCTGGGAATGCAAAACTTATCCGTGTCTTTGTTTTTCGACCGGACAAAAGCCAGAAGCTTCGTTTTTACCGAGTGAAAACGAGGAAAGAAGGAAAAAAGTTATGAGTAAGGGAAGTTGTTTCAAAGGTAAGGCAAACAAGACACGGCTTTTGATAAACACGAGTAGCAGTCAACCTACTGTGAAAAGAATCACATGCTTCAACAAAGAAAATAACATCATCAGTACTAGCAACTTCTCCAAAGATAATGCCTCTCATTTTTCCTCGTCCACTTCAGAAGACGGCAGTTTCTTTTACGATAGCAAATACAACCCAACAACCTTCAAAAGCACAATGAAAAGTCGAGGTGACAGTTACCGGAACAAAGTGTACTTAACAAACCATGACTTCACTACAACAGCATCAAGAATTTTAGGCGAAGAGAATGCTTTCACATCTGTACCCAGATATCGGCACAGAGTTAGGTCCAATCGTCGATTGGCGACAAGTATACCGTCATCAGCTA
>NC_088360.1:5112296-5142296 GCF_034508935.2 Berghia stephanieae | reverse complement strand
ATAACCTTGCATTTATTTGCATTACGGAGTTGCCATTTTTTAGACAACTGAAGTGTGTCTAGGTCATCTTGCAGTCGGCCAGCTTCTTTGACATTATTTACAGATGAAAAACTTTGGCATCGTCTGCAAACATTTTTATGAAGGAGTTTACTGCTTCGGGCATGTCGTTTACATAGCATATAAATAAAACTGGGCCCAAGACACTACCCTGGGGGATCCCAAATAGAACTGGTTTCTATCCTGATGCTTCACCATTGATCACGACTTGCTGTTTTCGGTTTAGCAGAAAATCTTGCAACCATCCCAACACACTGCCACTAATTCCACATTGTTCAAGCTTATAAAGTAGGCGTTGGTGAGGGACAGAAAACATTTTGCAAAATCTAGGTACATGGCATCAACCGGCATACCATTGTCAAGCATTTGAGTCCATTCTCCAATACAATCAAGGAGTTGTGTAGTGCAAGAGCGTCCACTAAGAAACCCATGCTGGTTATGTGACAAAAAGGGGTTCATAAAGTTCATTATGGCTTCTCTTAGACAAGATTCCATTTGCTTGCAGATTACTGAGGTCAAGCTTACTGGTCTGAAATTTAATGGGTCCGATTTTTTACCTTTCTTGTAAATAGGACATACTTGGGCATTTTTCCATTCGATTGGGAGTGTCTGTTCAACAAGTGACTTATTAAAGAGTAATGTCAAGGGCTTGGAAAGTTCATTACATAACTAGGAGGAATACTCTCAGATGTTTACAAAATATCATGTCACAATCAAAACAAACTATAATAATACGTAACAGAGATGGTTTTGACGGTGAAAAATACCATCTTCAATAACAAATACGATATATTTGACCTCTCAGCTAAGGAAGCCAGAATCAGGACAAAAACAAGTAATCTCATTTTTTGTTTTTATGTTTTTAAGGGTTTTTACGGTCATATCAGCGCCCGTAAAAAAGAAGAAAGGGGATAGTAAACAGTTCTAGAAATAACAATTAAAGTGCCAAATAAAAAGTAAGACAAAGAGGAATTAGTTCAAATAGGGAACAGATATAGATTTCAAGAGCACACAATCAGTGTACTTAGTTTGAGACCACCTAAATGTCTCATCCTGACACAAGCAGAGGTCCCCACTAAGAGGAATACACTCAAATGTTTACACATCATATGTAAACCAAAAATAATAACAGTGCATAACAGAGAGATGATTTACAAGGAAAAAAAAATCATCTCCCAAAACTCTAACGATACATTTGACTGTTTCATTCCTAGTCAGGGCCAGGACAAAACCAAGTATTCCTAATCTCATTCCAAGACAAAGACAGAAAGCGTGCTGGAAAACGGATATTGGGGTATAGAAGACATAGTAAGTGCCTCCCTGTCCACTATGGGAGGTCAGGAACCCCACCCAGTAAAATCATTTCCGCCAAAGACAAAATGCAACCAGGAAAAAGAAATCATACTGGGTGATAGAAGACAGCAAGATTGGCCATGTAGCACTATGTAGCAATGCCTATGAACATTTTTGTTTTCTATTTTTGTAGGAAATACTACTCTTAAATCAAAGCCCTATATCCACTGAGTCAAAATCTTTTTGAATTTTGAAAATCCATTAATATATAACAAAGTTATGCAGTTTCAAAGATGTCATTTATTTGGATGGCTCACAAAGAGAAAAAATACGGAAAATATGGGCCGCTTTTTCTGCGTTTTATTCTGGTTTAAATTATCAGAAAATATGATGAAGATATCAGAAGGGTTCTAACTTGTATAGTTTTAGAGCTGTATGGCTAGGGTCAACTATAAATTGCTGAATTATTATCAATCAGTCCCGTGAGACCATGGCTTATGTTAGTTCTAGTATTTATTTGAGAGAGAGAGAGAGAGAGAGAGAGAGAGAGAGAGAGAGAGAGAGAGAGAGAGAGAGAGAGAGAGAGAGAGAGAGAGAGAATGTGTTAATCCACTACTATCCCTATGACATTACAATGAAACAATACCTTAATTTAAAAAAAAGCGCGCGAGGATTTGTGTCATCCGTCGTCGCGAACAAGGTTGCCAGATGGCCACGTGTGTGGCCAAATATATAATTTTGTTTCTTTTTAAAAACATTTTATTCATCTATGTTTGTCTCAGTGACATTTATCCTAGTCTATTCAATTTTCTGTTTGTTAAAATTTAGTTCATTTTAAGTGGGCCAGTCTTAATATTGAAAGCCATATGATTTTCTATTTAGCCACTTTTGAAATCGAATTTGGTCATGTTAAAGTCTGGCCATCTGGCAGCCTTGCCTCGCTCACGTCATTTTCGTGTCGTGCGATGGTGGAGCAAAATGGCCGTCTCCATATTTTCACTCATTGAAATGCAAATTGGGTTGATGTTTTGTGAGAATACGGGAAAAGTACTTATCATAATCGAATGAAATTTGAAATATAAATAGAAGAAATGTGCATATATAACCTTATGAGCGACAAAATCTCTCCTCTTTGTAGTTTTAGAAATATTGTACTCCAAAGAGTAAAAATCTATTTTTAACGGTCTTCTGGTAATTGTACGAGTTTTGTCGCTTGACATAATCTAAAATGACCTCTTTTCTAACTGTGTGCCAACTTTCAGTCATATTCAATTATAAACAGCGTCGTAATTAATTTTTAAAAATAGCATGTACGAAACGGCTTCGTCCCATATTTTGTCGCGAATTTGGGCACTTCGTGAGTGAAAAAGAGGTCCAAAGATTTGTGCGGGATAGTCATTGCTACACCATGAGATATCAAAAGACCCCATCCCCAGCACACCCGCTATAAACTAAATTGGCAATCAAAACACAATATCAGTTTTATGGACAAGTTTATTTGATAATGAATTTGAGTTAAAATGACAATAAACAGACATGTTATAAAATAAGATATGATAATAACCAATTATGGGAAAATGAATACACGAATATCATACAGCTCTCATTCATTCGTCCACTCCACCAATCTTTGTGATTTTCCAGGACTCTCTGACTTGAGTAGTGTGCCTCAGGGCGAAATATTTTAGAAAAGTTCTGAGGACAAACTACCAACGATAATATTTAGTCAAAAGGTCAGGAAATATAAAGATAGGAGATGATGACTAAAATGGTACGGTAACGATGTTTACGATGAGATTGATAATCAATTGACAAATTAACTCCCATACGATGTTTATAATCAAGCGACAAACTCTCAATATGTGACTTGATTCTGACGTAATTGGGAGATTCAAAAACAAAATTACAACAGAATACTAACATTTATTATGGAACTGGGCATTGGGGAACAACATATTAAAAAAAAACCATGGTAAAAAATGGAATGTACTGTTTAAAATAAAATAACAGGTTGATTAATTCATAATTCTTACTTTTGGTGTGAAAATGACTCGCTATTGCCCCCAAGAGCGCATACATTGATCCTTGTAGACCATGGATGATATGCAACATTAAATCAACGATGGAATGTAATTTTGAGATAAGACTGACAAAAATCTAATTATGGTGTCGGTATATAATTAAAAATTACTTGAAATGCTGGAGTATCTGCCTCAAGCTGACATAATACCGGATGGAAACGATGGGTTGCAAATGTTCTAATGAGGCACGACATGGCAAAACAAGAAAATTTAATGGAATGTTCTAGAGAGAATGAAATAAATACTTGGCTTTTATACATCAACACAGGCGTATTACCCTTCTAAAATTTAATAAATTCATTTTCAAAACAGAACAACATATTTGTCACAATAGTGTGAAACTGGAATGTTGGAAGTGTGGTGAAAATAAATGAAATTGAATGTAAGCTTCAATACAACGCCACTACCACATTATCTCATTCATCTGTAGTGTTTCATTCATCCTGTTTTGTTGATAAAAGGGAAACCTGAAAGTCCATGTAATCTGTTTTTGTAATTAAATTGAAGCTTACATTCAATTTCACATCGTTATTTATTTAGAGAAATTAGGATAGCTACTTACTTCAGACATCCAACATACACCATCCTTACCAATGAGTCATTTAAACATTTTAGCACGGCTTATAATGCAATCATAATAATGTCAATTAGCAAAGAGTGATGATGTTACATTTTTCTTTTTAACATGCAATATACACAATAAATGGAACTGTTTCTACATACAGTGATATTGGTATACACATTTGCTGCCACTGTTCAAACGTTATAATGTAGATGCAGCAAAGGGAATATTATGTCTTTTTCCTCAAAGAATATGTGGAAACAAAAATATAGTCAGAAATTTAGAATTAAATTTCCTTCAGTTTTCATATAAAATTTTGTTTAAATATGGCAAATTGAAGGCTTTCTTTCTTTCTTTTTTTTTTCATTAAAATTTTTTTCTTTAGAAAATAGTTTTTAAGAGCGGTTGTGACAGATGTAGGTCATATTTTATGAGAGTATGGGTACGAAAAAATGGACACGTTGAGAATACTCTCTAAGGGTTGATGGAACAGGTACAAAATTCATTCACAAAGAATGAACCTTTTCATGTAGAAAAATATGTATGCATTTCATCCAACTTATTGGGTTTTAATATTGAATTTGGTCGCTATTGTTACAAGTCTTAGTTGCCAATGAATATGAAGAAACAATCAAGAGTATCTCACCCACATAAAATGATAACTTTGGGTTTGAAAATAGAAAAGAAAATTTATGATTACCTACTGCATCAAAACGGTATTATGTCAAGGTGACTCTGGCCAACGTGTACATATATGCAGGTCTGATAACCCAAATTATTATGGGCTCACTGTTGGAATGGAAATAATCTCAAACCAATGCAAAGTATTTTCCCTTACAAATTAAGCCCATCATTGTATCCGGTTATCAGACCTGTAAAAAAATTTATAATGAATTCTAAAAAATAAGGTTAAGCTTCTTGAAAGCAATGGATATCATTTCTAATAGTGACAAAACTGAAATCTCATATTTCATATTTCCTGCCATTTTGGCTCAACCCGACATAATATTGCTTTGGGGTAGTGGATCAGATATGGTCACAAAATTAGCAGCAGTTTTATCTGGTCATGAAACCAGTGCTGTATCTCGTCTACATGGCACAAATACTACTTATGTCATGGCAATTATTCCCAAGACATTACATAAAGAAAGAAAAAAAAGGGGATGTGGGGAGTGGGGTGGGGGGGTTTGAAGAGTACATCAGACAGACCTGCCTACATCACGATCTTAAAAATTTGTTAGTTTTAGTTTTGTTTTTAGGAGTTTTACGGTACTTGCGACACTTTTAGGTCATTTCGGCACCAGTAAAAAGAAGGATGGTAGGCAGAAGTTAAAAGCACCAAAGAAAAATGTGACAAAGAAGGCTGGTTTAAATTAGGAACAGAAGATTCCACGAGCAATCCATTAAAGTGCTTACTTTGACATAACTTAAAAGTTCTATATCCAGGTACAGGCAAAGGATACTGCTATGAAGGGTACAATCAAATTCTTATAAAGTACAATATGTCAGAAACTAATAATTATAGTAGTACATAACAGAGAGATCATTTACAATGAAAAAATATTTCTCTTCAAAAAAAAAAAAAAAAAAAAAAAAAGGGATTATACACATTTGACTGCCTGCCTCTCAGCTAAAGATCCCTACCAAAATCAGGAAAAAAAAAAGCAATCTCAATCCAGAACAAAGAGAGAGCAACAGGTAAAAAAAAATTGAAAAGGAAAACAGATATAGAGGAAAGAAGACACGGCAAGTGACATCTATGCCCATCACAATAGATCATAGGTCAGAGGACCCCAACCGGCAAAATTCGTAGTTTTTGTGGAGAAAGAAAAAAATGGTGCTCACAACATTTAGGTTTATAAACGACCAATTTTCCCCCCAGTAAGGTTGATTAACGCTTTAAATTCCCGAAAATAAATGCTCTGGCATCAAATTTAAACTTTCAAAAAGTTTTAATGACTTTAAGACGCTTGTGTAACTTTGTAGATAAAGTCTAAAATATGTAATTCTGCAAATTCTTAAAGTTGAAATAGGCAGGTCCGATGACAATGAATAAACATTAAAAAATTTAAAAAGTCAATGACTAAAACAAAATACAGATCCCTCACTTTACATCATCTGTCATAGTACGTCAAGCGGGAACAACAGCTGTAAAACATCTATCTTAAAAAAAAAACCATGAATCACGACAAATTGAGAGTTAACAACAAACACAATAAAACATAATATGACAACATTTGGTATTGAATAGAATGGATTTGCTGAGTACTTTTCAACGACAAAGTGAAAAAAAAAATAACGATCAGACTGAAAGAAGAAAATAATTTTGACCAAAATGAAAATTACTTTGTAAATAACAAATTAAAAAAAAAAAAAGAAGAAAAAAAAGGAAGAAAGAGAGATTGACACAATAAATACCATTTTCGATTCTCTTTACAAAGATTTTTGATAGAAGATAGAATAAAAACAAACCCATCTGAGCAATGACATTTATCTGACAAAATATTTTCTTTTACGTTTCAGGCAGTGTAAAAATTTAGATTTGGTCCAGCAACAAAAAAAAAAATGGATAAATTCTAAATTTAAAAAAACAACCATTGATGAAGAAAATACCAACCCTGGCTGTGACTGATAACAGCTGCACTTGTATGATGAAGGACGTTAAACGGCACAATTAGCTGATTGCGATTTATAGCTATCTACTATATAAATATCCTTTTTTTAAATCAATTTTTTTCTACATTATAGCAATAATCAGTTCTTGAGTAAAAGTATAAAGTTGGTGTGACTTTGTTTTTTTTTGGTATGTAAATAACGCAAGAAACAATTTTATATAACTCACTAGGACAAAGAATGATTAGATTACATTATAGACCAAAACAATTTTACTCATGCTTATGTGCTAATAAAAAATTTCGACATGGAACATGGTCCAAACAGACAGTAGAAAATCCTTAAAGCAAATTCATCTGGGAAGATAGTCTAAAAAAATCTTCTAACCCTGACAGAGGCACAAGATCCCACCCAAAAAGTGATGCACTCCGATGTTTTAAATATTATAATCAATAATTGATGCAATAATGTATTATAATGTTAGAAAGATGGCTTACAAGGAAAATATCCAACCTGATATTCCCTTTTAACAAAAGATGTGAACCAACTTAATCAAAAGTCTCACTCTAGGATGAGGATGGGTGACAAATTATATAAGGTGATAGAAGTGACAACAAGAGCTGACCTCTCTGGTTCTATGAGGAGAACAAGAACAACACCAATTGTCACATTTGGGATACAAATTGTCAAGCAAAAACTATTTTTTGTTACAAGTTAAACACTTGCGTTTATAACGGTAAATAACAAAGGGTAGGGTGAATAGTGAGATTAATTGATCGACAAGAATAAATGATATTGGGCTTTTTGCGGTTTCTTTTAATAGCAATATAGGCATATGCAAACTTTATAGGATGAAATGCTATAGAATGTTGAAGGCGAAAAGTTCAAAGGCTTCAATTTTCATTGATGTGTACTTCTCTAAGATTCAATTAACAGCTGTTGATGTCAATAACTAGATTGGTAAATTGTAAAAAAAAAAAAGAAAAAAAAAAAAAAGGCTGACCAAAGCAAAATAAAGTGGATCGTGTCGATCTGAGGGAATGATGTTAAGGCCAATGAAATGACCATTATCATACGACACCAACTTAAACTTTACAAATAAATACAGAATCTAACAACTATAAATCAATTGGTTTGTGATATATTAGTATCTTATGTTCAAGTATTGAGTCTCAAACATGGTTTTCCAAACTATGTACAAGAAATAGAAACTGGATGTCATATAAATGTAAGTTGCTTTAAATTATAGAATGAATCAATCAAATTTCACAATAATTGAATTTAAAATGACAAATTTATTGATAATAACTTGTTATGATTGCAAGACATTAATACTCATAATTTGAGAGAACAAGTTATACTGAATACATCCATATGAACTTTAAACAAACGTAAAATATACCAATTTTAAAAATCAAAATCACACTGATAGTGAGAAATGAAAATATAAGTCCAGACTACCCTGAACCAAACCGTATCAGATATAATTATTCTTTATAATTTTCGCTTCAATCATAATGAAGTGAAATGTAAGGCGTTTCACTGTTAATATTCTGAGAGAAAAAAATGTTTGCTGACATTGGGCTGTTATATGCCTCAGTTTTAGAAAAAAAGCAACTTAAAAATATTGTTTCCTATCCCATTATACTGATGTAGAATATTATACACTTCCCAAGAAAATGTTCAAATAAAAATCATTTAATAAAATAAAAAACAAAATAATGAATTGGAACAGATAAATGGTAGGCAGTTGAGGGAGGTACCATTGTATAAAACTACTCCAGCATGTACAGTGTGCCTCCGATGACTTTATTTACAATTATGAGAAATTGAACATCAAATGATATCAAACCAAAAAGGACGAATATTAATCTGGCACAACTCTCCCCCACTTGATAAAAAATAAAAGCCACTGAACCACAACACTATAAAATCATTCATAAAATTTTGTTTTAAAAATTGGAAAAATCCATATGAAGCCGTGAGAAATTTGGAAGAACCTAAGTTACCTTTTGCACCCAGAATTGCATTTTAAAGGTCAACTTCTAACAATTTTTCTGGCTTTGCTGCCTTCGAGGGTTTCTCTTTCTTGCTTGGTTTTGGAGGCTCTGGTTTCTGTAAAAATAAAACCAAGACCCGTATAAGTTCAGAGAGTTTATCAACTTTGGCATCCTAAAAAAAAGCAAAAACTAAAACAAACCTACAAAATCAAAAACAAACAAATCCCAAAGCAAAGAAATAAAAAGAAAAAATATACAATCGTAACAAAACAAAATTAAAAACAAAACAAAACAATTTTTTAAAATGGCAAACATCCACAAACTATTTGCTTATATTCCTAACTTTGACAAAAAAAACAAAAACAAATAAAAAACGTGTCATCTATAAAAATGTTTGTTTAAAAAAACTACCATTTGAATGCTTAATTGTCTCTCTTTGTACAGTAGAACATGAAAGTAACGTACTCGGAACTAGCGAGAACTCGGAAATAGCGAGTAAAATCTAAATCCCCGTTTTTTTCTCTTATTTGAGTCAATAAAACTAGCATGCAAGTAGCGAGTATGAAAAAGAGGTCAACTCGGAAATAACGAGCATTTCCTGCCCCAGCCTAGGACTTCGAACGAAGTAAAGCAAAACACCAGACAAGGGCGATCTAAATATTTTTAGCCTAGCTTCTTTTCTTTTCTTATTATTCGTTACGAGTAATATTACATAGTAGCCTAGTCTAGAGTACATAGTAGGCGAAACAAATTTGGGTGGGGGTTGGGTGTGTGTGTTTGTGTGCGTGTGTGGGTCAATTATTCACCCAATGTGGTGCCACGCGACGCGCGAGGTAAGCACTGGCAGCCAACATGTCAACATGCCTTCGCAGCATCGGTCAGCGAGTCGCATTCGTTAACGAACGACACGATCAGCGAGAGAGGGGAGCGTGGAACCATCATTTCAGTGGGTCAGTGATTGAGTGATGCGCTTGCTTACCTCATCAAACATGCCTAGTGCATACAAACACTCGCACACACAAATACACGAAATCTTGATGGAAATGGAAGTAGGCGGATCAACTTCAACCTGTGGTCATCATTACGTAGTTAACGAAGGCCGTGTTCAACCCCGCCCTCACCCCACTTCATCCACACACAGTCATTTGCACGCACGCGCGGCACACACGCACAAACACACATTGTCTTTCCATATTTTTGGACGGCCGAGTGACCTTTCCTGGCAACTCGGGAATAGCGAGAACTCGGAAATAGCGAGTAATCAGGAGTGGACCCGTCGAACTCGCTATTTCCGAGTTCTACTGTATACAAATAATCAGTTTTTAGGTTGAATGAGATTGCAATACATGTAAGCCAATAAGGAGATGCCTTGGTAAACAAATATAGTGCAACCTCTGGATAACGAACGACACCCCTATGGACAGCGACACTGTCCTCTTATCCCAATTTTTAAAATACTTGTTACTAGTAATAAAAACCCCAAAATAGCGACTTACATTTAAGTAAAACCCCAGTTTAGCGACCCTGCTATAGCAATAATTGGCAGTTGACAAGGACACTTGATACAAAAAATCTAGCCTAATAGGTAACCTCATTTCCAACCAATGTGTCATCTCGTCACCTTAGCCAATAAAAATCTTCTTTCCCTCGTCAATTGTATGTTTTACTGATAAAAACGAGTTTTGTTACCAGTTTGTAAAAATGACTTGTGTTGCAAATTTTTTGTGCCCAATGTTATGAAAACGACTTTTTGGCACAGCCTAAAATGCACTGACTTCTGGTCCTATCATCTGAAAGCTCTAAGTAGTCCTTTAGAGCCATTGGACCCGGAGTTTATCCCAGTTTCTATAGCGTGAAATGGACAATAGCAATTGCTTTCTACCCTTTGGATAGGACGCTAGTCTATTGCAAAGTACTTTCCACCAGATCTAACAGACCCAGCTACCCAATCACCACTGGGTTCATGTGAAAGCAGGCAAAAATTATTGCGGACAAGCTTGGAGTGGCGGATTTTTAAGCAAGCAATGGTTGGCTCAATAGATTTAAATGGCTACGTGGCATTGTCTTTGAAATAAAGATCTGAGAAAACTTGTATGAAACGTTGCCAGGCACAGTTTTAATGATCTTTATCTTATACCAGTGCCTGCTCCTTGATTTATCACTCTTATATGGTCTTGAAAGTAGCCTGTGACAGGTCTGCTGAGCACTGATTACGATCAAAACAATGACAATACACATCAGAGAGTGAAAGTGTAACTGGTAAAACCTTCTTAAACAGGAAAAATACACATTCTAATGTGGTGAGGCTGCATCTTATCACAGACACTGGTCTGCCCATTGCATCGGTGTCACGGGTCTCACCACACCCCCTATTCCTACCATCTTGATCCCGGGTGGTGTCATTATCCAGGAGTTGCACTGTAAACTTAGAACTGCATTTGAAAATGCAATATGTGATTCGATAATAGTTCTAAAAAATGATGCACTGTAATGTCGGTAGACATAAGATCATTGAGAGAAATATGATTATAAGGAGATAACAAAAATACAAATAAAAAATATATCTTTTCTAAAAACAACAACAAATAACGATAATAAATGGCATTTATATAGAGCTTTACCCCGTTGTCACGGGCTCGAGCGATTAAATACAAATACAAATAAAAATACAGATAAAAGAATTAAAAAATCAGACACTTTTGAGAACCCGAATAAATAAATAAATTGACATTTTAGCAAAACAGAGGACTGAAGAACAAAAAAAAAAAGAAGAGAAAATGTTGCTACCTTTCATTGTTTGGTAGACAAAACATATTTGGAAGAAATAAAAATTGGTGCTGTACGAAAATTCCATTGAATTCACATTTGAAACCTTTACTCAATACATTGCTTCTTTTTTTTCATTTTAATTATTTTTCTCCACCGGTATGAAGGATTTTCTCTAATTTAAAATTTACTCACTTTGGCAACAGGTGGCTTTTTCCCAGGTTTGGGAGCGATGGCTGGTTTTCCTTTGTTCTGCCTGTCTTCCAAATCAAGAGAGTCCAGGCTGCCTCTTGGGCTATGGTCCAACTTTCTGACTTTCTCTTCATCTTCTTCATCCCTTTTCTTAACCAAAGCGGCCAAAGGCGTCTCCACGCCACGGAAAGTTTCAAACTGGGACTTCCTGTTTTCCTGTGGAGAATCTTGTGGAACTGAGGGCAGTCTGTCTTCCAAAGATGTGTTTTCAGCATCTTCATCTAAAATGGGAGAAAAAATAAAAATTATGAAAAAAATATAATAAAAAAAAAAAACCTTTTCAAATTAATTGCATTTCTCAATAATAACTATAATAATAATAATAATAATAATAATAATAATAATAATAATAATAATAATAATAATATCAATAATAATAAAATTAATAATAATATTAATAATAATAATAATAATAATAATAATAATAATAAAAATAATAATAATAATAATAGAGTAGATTCAGGTCAAACCGGACGCTACCCGACTCAATGTCTAATTTCCTTTTGTTTTTTCCCCGGTGCATATTTCTAGTAACTAAGCAGATGTCTCGTGTGACGTTTTTCTCGCCGTTTCAATGAGTGCAATCTAGGAGTAGTCAAAGAATCATGTTTACATCGAGATATTTCTCACAAAACGTAAGTATCCCGTTCTTTGTTATGGGTTGCAAGGTGTGGAAGGAAGTTGCTATTTAAGCTATTTATACGTCTTTATTAAGGAGTTTCGGCTCAACCACTGCACTACATGCTATTTTAGGATCGTTTGATTGTGGTTAGATCGTCTGATGATGTTCGGTTTTCATTTTAGCTCCAGTGGTGGGGGGGGGGGGGGGGGGGGGGGGGGGGGGGGCGGTTTGACCAAAGAAAATTTTAACGATTCAGGTGAAACCGGCCGGGTTGATTAAATTGTTTATTATTATTCTAGACGTCTATAATATTATTTGTTGCAATGCTTTCCTTGTATTTCTGCTGACCGGTCTATGTTTATCATGATAATTATTATTATTATTATTATTATAAAATTAGGGAGGCCTTCCGAAAGCGTCTACACCTACATTCCCAGTATTATGTTTTGGGAGGGGGAAAACTTTTTTTATAATGTTCTGGTAGGGGGTTTGGGAAGGGGGAGACTTTAAAAATAAAACTTTTCCCCCTCCCAAACCCTCTACTAGAACATTATAAAAAAATACTGGGGATGTAGGAGCTTTCGGAAGGCCTCCCTAAAATTATATTATGTTCACCATGGTAAAGGAAAATTTACATTATTAGACTAGCCAGTCTATGAAAATGAAGTTCAAATATCTAAATAAAGTTAATTTTTTCACATTGTTACAGGCACCAAGATGCCGCGATCAAAGTATACTGAAAAGAGTGTGGATGCTGCACTTGATGCCATCCGCACCAAAAATCTGTCATTCCGCAAGGCCGCTGCGACCTACTCTGTCCCGAAATCAACTCTGATTGACAAGATGGCTGGAAAATACCCCGTCTATAGGGTATCTCATACAGTGTTGGCCACAGAGGAGGAGAAGAAACTAGTCAAGTGGATGGTAGCCTGTGCCAGTGCAGGTGAAGGGAAGGACAGGGAGCAGCTGTGCCTGGAGGTGCAGAGAATAATGAATGCTGAAGGCAGAGAGACCCCCTTCAAAAACAACAAGCCAGGATATTACTGGTACAAAGCATTCATGGAGAGACACAAGGGGGAGGTGCGGGAGAGAAAAGCGATATCCCTTGGGGAACAACGCGCCCAGGTATCAGAAGGAAAGATTCGTGGGTGGTTCCACACCATGCGGACATCGCTAATGTCAAATGGCATTGACATTACCAAGCCCCCCCCCCCCCCCCCCCAGCAACGTCTTCAATTGCGACGAGACTGGCTTCCCTTTCTACCTGGGAGGTTCAGTCATCATTGCCGACATTTCTTCCAAGCAACCCCATCAAGTCGGCTCCGATAACCAAACATTGTGCAAGTGACATGTTGCGTTATGATTATGTACCATATTAATTGTTTTGAATAAATTATTTTTGTCTTTCTCTGTTGAAAATGAACATAAACGGGTTTATTTACCTATTTAGATGTCTAGATCTAGTCTAGCTACTTATGAAAATATATGGCAGTTGTCTTGGGGGAAGGAAACAGTCTGCCAATTTATGGAAAGAGTCCTTCAAAGTCCTTGGAATGCTGGAATCGAACCCTAAATTGACCAATGACCCGGCAGATATTTTACCAACTGAGCCTATGGATCTGTTGTAACTGTTTATGAATTGAAAACTATTAAAAAAACAAAAGGAAACAGTGTTTTTCAACATCCGTGAAGGGTGTCCGGTTTGCCCAAGTTGGGTGGTCGGTTGGACCTTAAAGTTCCATAAGTGTCCGGTAGTACCAAAATGTCACGAATAACATTTTGCGCGGAGAACATGGATAAGACTGCTTAGGGTGCAAAATCGGCTGGTTCACCTGAAACCGGCCACTTGGGCGTTACATTTTACGACATCACTATACAGCATTGGCCTTATTTCTGGCCAGCAGTCTTCCATTCTCTGAGACGACCACAGATAAGGCTTGTGTGGCCGGTAAGCCTGAATCTACTCTAATAATAATAATAATGGTGATGATGTTATTGATGGTACTAATAATAATAATAATGACGTGAAACTTGGACCAATTTGGCACGATTTCTTGACCTCGAAGTAATAGTTTCATTATGTAAAACAGTTGACACTAGTTTTTTAGTTTGAGTTAGAGGACCAAAAAAAAAAAAAAGAAAAAAGAAGACAGCAACACTGGAAGTATAAGAAAAGTAAGCATGAACTTAAATGGGACCCTTATAACAACAATTCTTTCATCTCTAATTTTCATTATCTTGCTCTTTGCACCACAATACAAAGAGACCCACCTCGATCGTCGTCATTTCTTTGTGTAGGGGGAAACTGCGGTGGTTGTAAGTTTGGTGCTGGCGATTGCAGTGGAGTCCGGCCATCTTCAAATTTATCCACAGGCACAACGGGAGCTCTGTTTCTTGGTGACCCTTGCTGTTCATGGTTTCTCTCCAATTCAAAATAGTCGGATGAATTTTTATTGTATTCATGATTTCCAGTCATTTGGTGTCTGTAAGGTTCTCTGTAATTTACTGTATTATAAGAAAGAAAAGGAAAAAAAAAAAAAAAAAGAGAAAGATGAGGGACACTTTATCAATAACAACACATAATTTGGGTATTTTGACTTTGAAATAGAAATATGAAAACCACTGAAATGTTTTTTTTAATACTCCAACTTTCTTTTAGAAGAATAACACTTTTCAAGTCAAAGAAGAAAGGACATTGTAATTTTGACCTACAATCTTACATTCACCAAAATCATAGAGTTTAAATTGCATGTAAAAAAACTTCTTGGGTCCCTACTCCCAGACACAGTTGTAGATCAAATCATGAGATCATAAAATACCATAAAGACAAATTTCTCTCTTAGTAATGAATAAAAAATGGAATTATATTTTATTTGATGATTTATTTTTATCATCTGACAAACCATCATAAACGCCAAACACATGTTTACTAAACATAGAGCAAAGACTGTACCGATAGTTTATTTCCACAAAACGCAACTTATGCCTCTCTGCCTTTTGACACAAAATGTAATTTATTTTCCTGTATTAGCGACAGATGATTGCAAAGAGGACGAAAATAATATCTAAAAAAAAAAACAAACGATAAAAAAAACAAAAACAAACAAATAATTTTTAAAAACCCCAAACAAACAAACAAACAATAAAATACAAAACAAAACAAAAACAATAAAATCAAGATTAGTCAACTTACAATTATCTTGGCTCCTACTCCTGTTGTTGTTTAACACAGAGTTAAGAGATCTGTTACTGTGTGCTCTTTCAAACTGCTTAGAGGGCCTATCTGCCATCGATGCATTCAGACGGGTCTGGTACAGGGTTCGTCCAGAGTAACGATATTTGGATCCGAACCTTGGGAAACCAGTTCTTTTTCTGGCATCATCAGCTGATCTAAGTCTGAAGAATGAGAATGATAAGAAATAAATGAAAGCAGAATTTTGTTTATTGTAGTGTTTTTTAAAAACATACTAATAACTTTGTGCGGCTATGTGGTCTTGTGGTATGACACTCACTTTCGGATCGGAAGGTCCTGAGTTCGAGCCTCGTTCAGCACAAAGTTGAGTCCTTGGAAAAGGCGCTTTACTCACATTCTCTCACCGTACTCAGGTGTAAAATGAGTTCCTGGCCGTTAACAGCGCTGTCTCTGTCAGAAAAAAAAAATGTCGCCTAACAGGCGTCATGTCTCGTTCATGTCTTGTGTTGCTGTTGGCCAGGGACCTTTTGTTAAGCACTTTGAGCACGTTTAGTGGATATTGCGCTCTATAAAAAAGCTCAAGTTTTGTTAATTCAAAGACAAGATATGGGTTTTGTGTTAGTGGGCAGGTCGACTAATAATAGTTATCTCCCTTACTCTAAGAATGGATTGGAATTCTTGCAAGGATATATATATATATATGCTGAAGCTTGAGCCTATGCAAATGGAACAAGGCACTTGGTAAATGCAGTTTATTTCATTTTACAATAAGACAATTTTGATAATGAAGCAGTCTTTAAATTTATACATAAAATTTTTAATATTCTTGAAACCAGACACTAGAGAAATGGGTTTTAGAAAAATCAAATTAAACGAGGAGTTTTAAAACCTGTCTCCATGTTTTGATATGTTTGTGTCATCTCAAACAGAGAAGAGCGCTATAACTTAATAACATTTATTTTGAGATTGGTAGTGGCTCGCTGCTTGACTGGTACTAACTGTTATTTAGGTGAAGCATAAGGATCTGAGACGATTAGCACTGTTGATATCACACATGAATCACATCGCTTTGTTTTCCCTCCTGGGAAATGCAGAGTGTACAGAGCCTAAAAAGTGGAAGTGTGAGTGTCAAGTTTCTTTCTCTGACATTCTAGAACTTTTCTACACCCCACAACTTTATCAACATCAAACCTAGTGCGTGTATCAATAACATATTTTTTGTGAATTTGAATTCTGGTCACCATTTATGATTTTACATTTCCATTTATAAGTTGAATTCTTTTCATGTTAGGCATACATTTAATGTTCAAGCCAAAATATCTCAATTCAAATTAAAAGTCCATCTACACACCTGAGGAAAGAGTGATGTTCTACAGCAATTTTCCACAGTCGCTTGGCCATTTTATTATTTGGAAGTTTGAAGGCTATCCAACTTTCATAAGCATCAAACTGAAACAAAGACAGTTATCATTTAGAAACACATGTAAAGAAAGAAACCTTCAAGTCCGATGAAACGTTGAACTAATTAAAAGACAAACGAAAAAGTCTGGTAAATTCCACCAACAAGGCACACACAAGTGTGAATAAAAATAAAATTAAGTAAAGCAAATCCCTCTTTATGACAGATAAATATTTCAAACAAATATAGATGTGAAGTATTTACCTCAGCAGGTCTTATTCTCAGCAGAAATTTATTTCTTCTGTAAGAAATCTTGAGAATCTTTGGCCAGACAAATCTGTTGATTCTCAAATTGTCACGAAAGATAGAAATCCCAGTAGCACCTACACCGATCAGAATGTCCACATAATCAGAGTCCTGCAATGAAACAAAAAGTTTTTAATCCTTCGTGTCCTATGTTCTTTGTGGAAACATTATTTAAATAACTATATAACAGGTGTGAGAAAAAGAAAAACTGAAAAAGTTTAGAAGTCTAAAGCCGTCCAACTATAAATGACGCTAGCCTGAAATTTTACCACAATCAAACCGATTTATTGAAATTTATGTACACAAATTTTAAGGAATTTTAAGGTATTTAATAAATGCATGGTTAATTTATTACATCACAGATTTGGGATGTAATTCTCAAATTTTGATGTCAACTGATGATATCCCATTTTTGCTTTATGACTTTGCAATTCAAACCCTTGCATATTATATTGACTCTTTTAACTCTGCGAATGACCATCATAGACTATATTGGATATCATTGACCAAATACTGTAGTCCATTGTATTCAGGTCATGACTCATTGGAGGCCATATATCTTCTCAAACTTCATTTTGTTTGTTGGTTTTAAGGGTTTTATGGTGCTTGCAACACATTTAGGTCACATCAGGGCCAGAAAAAAGACAGAAAATTCGATAGTTAAAACATTCTAGTTGTACTATTAAAAGGACTTGAGGAAAAAGTAAGACAAAGGGGGAATGGTTCAAATAGGGAACGGATGTAGATTCCCAGAGCATACTATCAGTGTACCTACTTAGTTTTAGATCACCCAATAGTCTCACCCAGACACCAGCACATGTCCCCACTAAGAGGAATACACTCAAATGTTTACAAAGCATATGTTAAAAATGTTAAAAATAACAGTACATAACAGAGAGATGATTTACAATGAAAAAAAAAATCATCTCCCAAAACAATAAGTATACATTCGACAGTTTCCCTCCCAGCCAAGTTCTCCGACCAGGGTCATGACAAAACTAAGTAATCTCATTCCAAGAAAAAGACAGAAAAAATTGGAAAACAGATAGAGGGGTATAGAAAACACAGCGAGTACCTCCCTGCCCACTATGGGAGGTCGGGAGCCCCACCCAGAAACTTCTCTTTGAATATCGAATCACATTGTCTTCGGAAAAAGAAAGAGAAACAAACCAGTAATCTGAAATTATACTCTAAAAACCTATCTACATCCAAGTCAAAAATAGGGATTCATCTTGTAAAACTGACATATCAATAGTATATAGTTGTATAAATGACGAGATGGTAGAAATAGATCTGGTTTGTAAAGTAAGCATTTTTGTCCTACTCACCCTCGCTCGGTGCAAGTCAATGCCATATAAAGCAATTTTCTTGGCATATTCAAGGTAATGTAATTCTGCATCTTCTGGTGTCTGTCCCCTGAAGAAAAAAAAGGTTGCCAGTGTTGTTATAATATTTTTTAAAAGTACAACACAATCAGCGAAAATCTGTAAAAGAGCCCTTTTTCTTCTTCTTTCTTCATCTCCTTCTACCTTTTTTCGTTTGCTATCAATGTCTGCTACTGTTTTTTCTCAGACTATGCCAACTTTCTGTTTTTGTGGTAGTTGATGTCGTAATCTCAATTGCTTTCTTAAGTTGTGACAATGAAAGTCCAGCATCATTTTTTAAATGTTTAAGAGCGCCCACCAGAATTTAAACTTTATTTAAAGCTGATCGCTTTACAGTCTACCATCTGCTCACCCTTGAAATTTTATCTCTTCTCACAGCTGGCCCCAAATCCTCTTCTTCTCATTCTCTCTCATAAGTGCATATATACAACCCTCCTCCCCCTCCCCAAAAAAACAAACAAAAAAAAGCCCCAAAAAACACAGACAACAAATTAATTAAAATTCTCCTTTATTCATCATCCAAATGGGGGAATTTTACTTTTAAAAAACAAAAAAATCTTTACATTTTATATAGCGCAATATCCACTAAACATGCTCAAAGCGCGTTACAAGGGGTCCCTAACCAACTGCAACACTTAACATGTAGAACAAGACATGACGCCTGTTAGGTGATATTAAAATTTTTTTTTCGGACAGAGACAACGCTGTTAACGGCCAGGTACTCATTTTACACCTGAGTATGGTGAGAGAATGTGAGTAAAGAGCCCTTTCCAAGGACTCAACCATGCGCCGAGCGAGGCTCGAACCTAGGATCTTCTGATCCAAAAGCGAGTGTCTTTAAGGTCTATTCATGGGAAGACTGGAATAATCCATGTGTCAGCTGTGGAGCAGAGCATCATATTGAGCTAGGCCAGGCTGGTGACTTGCTAAGGTCACATAGCTCAGTGGGGAATTGAACTTGGAACCTTCAGGGTAAGAGTAAAGACCAAGCTATACTATGCTGCCCCTCGTTTCCCCTTTTTACAGGTATTTGTATAATCATGGTCGAAACTTTCTGTTCTGGGCAAGATAAACGGATCCAAAATGAAGAGATACGCACAAAGATTTTTTTTTTTTGAATTACAAAGTATCAAGGCCACAATCCTACCCATTCACACAATCATAACAATATTTTTAACCTTTACAGAATAAAAAAAATGAATATAAGTCAGAGAATAAACTTATAACTAACAATAGAAATTCATATATGCTTCAACACATTGCATACATTATTATCATTTCAATAGCTTTGATATGAATAAGTCAGACAACACTAAAAACAAAAAGAAATGACGCATACATGTTAAGATTGTTAAAAATAAGAAACAAGGGGGGGGGATATTTAATGGGGACCAAGACATTTAAAATTACCAGCCTTCCCAACAGTCAACCTGGGACCTGTGAGGTCAAAAACTAGGATTTTTTTAAAAAGCAAAACCGAGAATTTTTCTTTCCAAATCAAAATAATTACATTTTTTTTTCATCTGTTTGAAAGGCAGTCAAAAAGTTTAAAATAAAATATTGAAATGACATAATCAAGATTTTTTTGTCAAAAAACGAACTGATATAATAACAATTCCATGGTCTATACGAGGTTGAACAGGTTTGCAGTTTCAGAACATAAATTAATCATTTAAAAAAATCTTATATCTCTGTACAGTACTTTCAATCCATAAATTGGAACTTTATCCCTGAATTCGGAACAACAGGATTTAACTTTAAACACCCCCCCCCCAAAAAAAAAAATAACAAAAACAAAACAGGATTAAACCAGTTTAACCAGAACTGATGGCAGGCCTGCTGATTACGGGTGAGAAGGTTTTTAAATATTTTAAAACATAAATTGGAGAAGACACTTATCAATTTACTTAATTCATTTTTTTGAGTTGTATTTCAAACTTCAAATGTGTTATCATTATGTCAAATACCATAAAATGTTCAAATCAAATGACAACTGTAGTTGCAATGAAATTTTGATGATATGAAATTTTTTTGTATACGATACTTGGAACATGGGATTTCTGCAAATGTCAGCATTTAATTTTGTACAGCTCTTATGCCTGTGAGCTTATCAAATCTCTTACTTGTGCTGCTTATGCAGTTCTCCAATTTTGTACAACAATTCATCTGTTTGTTCTGGTGCAAAGGGCATCTCCCGTATGTAATCAATGCCTGTTCCATGGTCTAAGGGGTCGTAATCTCCCAAGTCTGTCTGTACAGCATACGAGCCCAGCATAGCATGGGTGGCCAATGAACAAGGTAACCTGGAGGAAACAAGCGAGAGAGATGAATGTAGTTACTTGATTGTATCTAAAACTAGTGACTGCCAACAAAATCAATAGTGCAATGGTCCAAGATGTATTCTACAACAACTGATGTTATAAATTTAAATACCTTTTTAAAATTGAATTGAATATATCTTTTATACATAACAACTACTAGTAATAATGACAACAAAATATAAAAGTAATAATGTGAAAAATAATGATGTATATTTTCTTAATAAAATCTGATTTAAAATCAGTAATATATATATATATATTATAGATTATGTATGGTAAAATAGGTTACTTATCATAGAAACCAGGTTACTAAGACAGGGTAAAGGAAGCAAATAAAAATAGATGAAATCAAGATTCATTTTCTTGGACATCTAGAATCCAGAAAAAAATAGTTGTAAAATGTGGAAGCATTGTCCGAATGCGAAGAAAAGACCACCAGTCTCACCTCTTCCTCCTCACACCTTAAGCAAACATATAAAAACCTAACATATAAAAAAAATAACAGAAAATAAATGGAAGATTGAGCAAAGAATGCAAATAATATACCTATAATAAATCTATTTTGGATATGTCATCATAATTTTTCTCTTCAAGTTAACTCTCTCAACCCTAACACCGACTATATCCGTAGTTTACCCGGGTTACTTTTACCCCATGCCTATTTATTACATTATTTTCTGAGACAAATTATAGGCGTAGTTTCAAAGTTAATGTTTTTAGTTTTGCATGTTAACAATAGTTGAATAAAACTATTTTGAAAAGTAGTAACAATCTCTAGGATTGAGTGAATTAACTAATTCCTTTATATATATATATATATATATATATATATATATATATATATAATTTCCAGAGGATACTTACTTTCCACTGATGATATCTCTTCTAATCTGTAAGCTGACAAGATATCTGAAACCGATGGCAAAATTTGAAACTCATTACAACCAAGAAGATATTTGAGCAATAAAAAAAAGAGAGAGAGAAAGAAAAAAAGACACAGACAGAGAGAGAGAGAGAGAGAGAGAGTAACTGAAACAAGCAAAGAATAAAAAAAACCAAATAAACAACTTCCCCCCCCCCGCCCCCTAATACTTATAAAATAAAATACCCCCCCCCCCCCGAAAAAAAAGAACAAAAAAACAAAACAAAACATTAAAAACAAAACAAACAAAAGCCCCTTATCGGAGGCAAATGAAACAATAAATGGATGGTACACAGTGGTGACTGAAAACCTGCTTAATAGAAGGGGGAGGGGAACAAAAAGAATAATAGGAATTTAGATAAATTTGGATCAAGTCAGTAAATCAACATCCTTACCATTTTCATTTTAGACGGGTGTTATTTTTGACATTATACAGTCAAGTGTTTAAAATGAGGAGAGTGAAAATAGTTTCTTGAAACCAAAAGACCGACATGTTGTAATTCATATAATTTATTTAATACCGCTATGTGGTCTAGTGATATGACACGCCTTCCGATCTGAAGGTCCAGGATTTGAGTCCTGACCTAAGCAGCACATAGTTGAGTCCTTGGAAAAGGCTCTTTACTAACATTTTTTCACAGTATTAGGTATATAATGGGTACCTGGTCATTAACAGCATTGTCCCTATCTGCAAAAAAACCCCCAAAACTGTAATATCGCCTAACAAGCATCAATGTCTTGTGCTACATGTTAAGTATTGCTTTTGGTTAGGGACCCCTTGTAAAGGGCTTTAAGCACATTTAGTGGTTATTGCGCTATATAAATGCTCTGAAATTTGTGTTTTTAATATTTTTATCAAGCTCCTCAGACATAACATCAGGCTGATGCAATGGGCCAGATTTACCTGGTTAAACTCTCTGCCAATTGGGTCGGATCAGGTGGATAGAATTTAAGGGCAAACTCAAATTCCATTTTGCCATCTGCAACAACAAAACAAAAAAAAAATCCAACAATATTAAAAAAATAAAAATCTAGCTTTTGAACTTGAGTTTTGGCTAGCCGTAAACGTTTACTAACGGAAAAAAAGAATTGGATATTGCAACAGCTATTCACAGAATGTCCTATCATTGTTCTAATAGAGATTTAATTCAAAACAATATATAAAAAATCCAATTCGAATAAGGAAAAAACAATTATTTGCATTAATTAATTAGACAAAACAAGACACGTCTAGCCTTCATGACAATCGAACATGAACTGACAGTCACAATGTGATTCATCATTTGTAACCCAATTCGGAACTGCAGTGCGAAATAGTGTGATACGAAGTAGAGGGAGCTTATTTGCAATTGTGACAAATGCAGGTAACTTTGGGGTCTGTATATCTTGATAAAGGTTTTCTCTTTAGGTGTGACTATGTGGTCTAGTGGTATGACACTCGCTTCCGGATTGGAAGGCCCTGGGTTCGAGCCTCGCTCGCGCATAGTTGAGTCCTTGAAGAAGGCTCTTTACCCACATTCTCTCACCGTACTCAGGTGTAAAAATGAGTACCTGGCCGTTAACAGCGTTGTCTCTATCTGAAAAAAAATTGTAATATTGCCTAACAGGCGTCATGTCTCGTCCTACATGTTAAATGTTGCTGGTGGATATTGTGCTACATGAAAGATCAATTTAAAAAAACCCTCGCTATCATCAAAATATATGCGACTTATTGACCATTGTCATAAAAATTCTCCATCATAATGAATGACATTTGCTGCAAAGAACACTAAAATCTTTGAAAGATAACTTTTATTAAAAACTTGTTAATACCAATATTTTGATTTCAGTACAAATTTGATGATTTAGAAAAGAAATTAAATCAAACAATTCATTCATATTTTTTAAAAGAATCTAAAGCAACATTTCAGTATCACATTATTGACGTAATTAAAATTCGTACATGTGACACAATGGTGAAATATTCTATTATGTTTCAATAATTTGAAATGAAAATGTTTCGGACTCATCCTCGTTCTAAAAAAAAAAAAAAAAAAAAAAAAAAATTACGCTTTTTCTGTTTTGTGATCTTCTTGTTTGGATCCAGCCAGTACTGAAAGAAAAGGGAAACAAATTGAAAATAAAATAGAAATTAAATGCACAAAACACCAAAGAGAAGACATTTCTGACCCCCCCCCCCCAAAAAAAAAAAAAATAAAAAAAAAAAAAATAACAAACAAAATCAAAGATGAGTTTAAGGGATGAATGAAGAGAATATATGAGAGAGAGAGAGAGAGAGAGAGAGAGAGAGAGAGAGAGAGAGAGAGAGAGAGAGAGAGAGAGAGAGAGAGAGAGAGAGAGTCATCCCTATTCATATTCAGTCCAGACTTCCATCTTGTCTGACAGACTAATCCATCTACATTCCCAACACCAACATTACAAAGGTAGAAAAGGTCACATCACCCCGACCCATTGACCTTTTGAAAAGGATAGCCTTGTCTTTTAATTACTTTTTATTACACGCATTACACAGAGTTAATAACACTAAGTTAGATGGGTTGTTGGTGAGCATAAAAAATGAGAGAGAGAGAGAGAGAGAGAGAGAGAGAGAGAGAGAGAGAGAGAGAGAGAGAGAGAGAGAGAGAGAGAGAGAGAGAGGAAGAGAGAGAGAGAGAGATACAGAGAGAGAGATACATAGAGAGAGAGAGCGAGAGAGAGAGAGAGAGAGAGGGGGGGGGGGGGGGGGAAGAGGAGATATCTAATACCCCGCCATCAAACTAAATTCTGGGTTAGTGAACCTTGGTAACACAGTGAATGAAAACTTGAATTTGCTAATTAAGCTATTTAACAAATTGAACATATGCACTCCACCACATCAAAACGGTATCTTATCTGAATGAGCTAGACAAAAAAAAAAACATGTTTTTAAAATGATCTTTAGTTGTCTTTCAGAGCCATTAGGTCCAAGGAGCTGGAGTTTTTCCCGGTTTCTACAGCATGAAACAGACAATCGTAATTGCTTGCTACCATTAGGATAGGACACTAGTCTATTGCAAAGCACTTTACACCAGATCTAACAAACCCAGCTACCTAATCACCACTGGGTGGACAGAAGGGGAGAGGGTCAGAAAGAAATCTCGACTTCACCTGGGATTAATCTCAATCCCTTTTCTTGTGAAGCCAGTGCTCTACCAACTGAGCTATCAGGACCCCCTTTCAAAATGTGAGTTGTTTGAGGATATCAAACTCATTCTCCCCAATATATGCATTTCATTGAACTAAAATTTTATAGGATGAGCTTAAAATGGAATAAAACCATTTTGTGACAATAGATTACATATGATTATTTTATTTTATTTTTTTTTACCTTGATATTTTCAGGATCTGATGGCTCTTTGAAACGTAGTCCAAAGTAGTCACGTTCTAGCAAATCAATGTAATCACAAACTCTTTCATACAAGAGCTGTCCAATTGACCGTTTCTGGGGATGAAGAATGGATAAATCGGTTGATCCATTAAAATACTCCATACACTTATCCATTGGAAAGCTTTGCATAGAGGGTGGGTGCCTGCGAGAGCAAGCAGAGCAGAGGTAGGCCAAGGAGTTGGTCTCAAGACATAGTGGACTGGATGGGGTAAACAACAACAAAGCAGAATGCATGGCACAGGTAAAAACCAGAAAGGGGTTCCGTTGGGTTATCAAGGGGGCTACATCCAACTAGGATCCGTCATAAAGATGAAGACAATTAAATGTGATGAAATAGAAACAATTGACTTATGCTACCAAATCTTTCTTTGAGAATATATTTCTCCACCTGGTTTACACCCTTTACCTTGACAAATTGTTTTTTTTAAAAAGTCCTATGGAGTTGCTGTTTCTATTGTTTCTATTGAGCATGGCTCAGCGGTACGGTCTTAGCTTCATACCTGAAAGGTACAGAGTTCGATCACTCGCCACTGCACTGTGTGGCCTTGAGTAAGCCACCTCGCCCTAGCTCAATTTGCAGCGCTGCACTGCGGCTAACGCCTGGATTATTCCAGTCTTCCCTTGGAATAGAGACAAATTTCCCCTATGGGATGAATAAAGGGAATGTTTAAATGGATGATTAAAAACTGCTTGCACCCCACTGGAGAGGACACAGGACTACCGCCATATTATGCTGTGGAAAAAAGTAGTGTGTTCTGCAATGGAAAGGAGTCCCTATATGTATTATCATGGTGAATCACCTTACAACATGCACACTTTGTATTTCATAGGAGCTCTCATGTTTTCAAACTTGGATCAAGTTGCACCACATATTTAATCGCCAACTTTCCAGAGACACAATTAAGGAACTTAAATGGAGATGTGATGATAATGAAATGATGATGATGGTGACTATGGTTTTAAATGTGGTGGTGGTGGTGTGTGAGGATGATGATGATGGTGGAGGTGACGATGATGGCGATGATGATTGTTTTAAATGTGGTGGTGGTGGTACTTGTGAGGATGATAATGATGGTGGAGGCAATGATGATGACGATGATGAGGTTTTTAAATATTTTTTTTCCTGGAATAATGAAATACAACCCAAATAAGGGGTTTAGCTAGTAATTAGAGAATCGGGAATGAAAGCAAAGAAATAAATAATTAAAAAAATAAAAATAAATATATGAACAATAAAAAGAGCATTTCCACAGATTTACTATGATTAATGTGCTTCACAGTATTTCATTCCACACATTTCCTGATATATCGAGAATGAGAGCATATGAATAAAAGAAAAAAGAAATTATTTTTATATATATAGCATTTCCACATATTTACCATGACAATGAGCTTCACAATGCTTTATTTCAGAAATTTCCTGATAAAATTAGGAGTGTTAGCAGCAGTGATGATACTCACAAAAAGTCAAAAAGGAGGAAAAGTCTCGGAAAAACGGAAAACTCACCTAGAACATTCTTGCACCACAGGAAAGTAGGCAACATGACTTCTTTTGAGTACAATTTTAAAACGCCCGGAGTCCAGTAAAAGGAGGAAATTTTTTATATATATATATATTTTTTTTTTAAAAAGGAGGTATTTTTTAAAGATTTATTATATAAAAAAAAAAGTAAAAGGAGGAAATGAAGGAAATATCCGCGGATCGAGGATCTGAGGAGGAAAACCGAGGAGAGGAAAGAAAACCGCGGATTTCCGCGGATCCGCGGAAAAGTATCATCACTGTAGCAGGTCTGCATAACCAGACAAAATTTTGGGTTATCATCTCTACCAAAGCAGATCCTGGTTGGATAACATCCTTATAAAAGAATTATAGAAATGTAGAACTCCTTCAGGGTTCCAAAGGACATGCTGCATTAATCCTGCATCCAGCTATCGATCCATACCAAATGCCCTTCACAATGTGCAACAATGCAGTCTTGTGGTATGACACGTGCCTTAGGATCGGAGGGTCCAAGGTTCGAGTCTTGCACTGAGCGGTGCATAGTTGAGTTGGTGGAAAAGGCTCTTTACTCAAGTTCTCTCATTGCATTCAGGTGTAAAATGAGTATATGGCCGTCAACAGCCTTGTCTCTGTTGGAAAAAAAGTATAATATTGCCATACAGGTGTCATGTCTCGTCCTACGTGTTAAATATTGCTGCTCGCTAGGGACCCCCTGTACAGTGCTTTGAGCATGTTTAGTGAATATTTCCCTATACAGATGCTCAAGTTTTTAAAAAAATCTTCAAGGATAAAAAATTGTATGAAATAGTAAGCAAGCTTGCAGCATACAACATTCACAAATGAAATGAACAATATTTCATACTCACGTCAACATCAACGCTGTACTCCTCCCCGTTCAACAACAAAACTTTACACTCCATTGGACGAGGTATCCTTGTTTTGTTCTTTGACATGATGGGCAGCCTTGAGTGTGTTTGGGGAGGAGGGGGATCCCCTCCATTTGTGAAATGTTCACCATCGACTTCATTGGCCATATCAGCCGAGATGTAGTAAAGATTACCTGCGTAGTAGGATAAAAGTGGCTCCTAACCATGGAGAGAGAGAGAGAGAGAGAGAGAGAGAGAGAGAGAGAGAGAGAGAGAGAGGGAGAGAGAGAGAGAGAGAGGGAAAGGGAGAGAGAGAGAGAGAGAGAGAGAGAGAGAGAGAGAGAGAGAGAGAGAGAGAGAGAGAAAATTATTATATTGAACTTGTGACATTGGTTTTGCTGCTTCACAATTGTTTTTAAATGTTTTACAGTACAGCGCTTGCAACACAATTAGGCCATATCAGTGCCATTTTCCTGCTTCAAATATTTCCAAATTTAAGTAAATTCTTCTTCAAATACCAAGTCTGTGCCAGACATCGGTGATCATGATACGCCATTCATCTCTCTGATCAGATGACCTCAGAAAACTAATATTACTCTTCTCTTTCTTTGTCACCCAGCTGTTCATACTATTCAAATATGTTTTTCTTGGTCTACCTTTACTCTTTTTACCTTCTATCTTTCCTGTGAGAGCAAGATGTTAAATACATTTATGTCGATTTAGGTGTCCTAAAAATTGCGTTTGTCTTTTTCTTATTGTACGAATTAATAGCCTTTTAGTTTCAGCTTGCTCTAATACTTCTTCATTAGTTTTCTTCTCTGTCCATGAGATTCTTAACATCCTTCTAAGAAACCACATTTCTGCTGCCTCCAGTTTCTTTCTAATGTCTTCTGTAATTGTCCAGCTTTCGCAGCCATATAATAATACTGACCATACGTAGGCCTTCAAAACCCTATGTTTTGTTGTCATTGAGATATTGTGGTTTTTAAAAATTAGCTATTGCAATTCTTCGTTTTATTTCTGTGTTGCATCTGCCATCTGAAGTTATTATGTATCCAAGATATTTAAATGCATGAACTTGTTTTATAGTTTTTCCATTGCTTATTAAGTTGCATAGAAGTAAATTCTTAAGAATGAATCAATGTCAAATGGCAAGTCTGACATTATAATTAGCCGCTCTAACACCCCCAACCCCCTGTCCTCTTTATCTGGCATCATCTGGTATCTGGTATCGACATGCACATATTTGCAGGTCTGATAGTTAAATACAATTATGGGCTTGATTTAACATTGTTATAACAATCAGCCCATAACAATTTGGGTTATCAGACCTGTAAAAGTGCACATACTGGTCAGAGTGCATCAGATGCCAGAAAAACAGTATTTAAAGTGAAAATGATCGAATCAAAATTACAAAATTTGAGGCTCGTTAAAAAACTGATTCAATGGAAGTAATTTTTCTGTTTGTCTATAGAGAAATTCACGGATCAAAGTGAATAAAAAGGTGATAAAAACTGTGGACTATATAAAATATTGAACAAAAATTGAGAATAACAGGGTATGAAAAAAGAACTAATACTTTATACAGAAAAAACAGGGCGTGGAGCCCGTAATGTTTAGTTTTAGTTCAATTTTCAACTCCGGGTTCATCCCAAAACATTGGCAGATTGAGGTGAAGGTTCACGACTGGAATTTTCCCTAAATACATGATGGCCACAAATTTAATACAGTTGCTATTTAAATGGTTATAAATGAAATAGAGGGGAAATGAAGCAAAATATTAATGATGAAAGTAATCAAAATGGATAGACTGAACTACCTAAATAATGGCAAAGTAGAATATTGGTTAAGTCCATAGTCAAATAAACAGTCTAACATCTCTTCTGGCATCTCTTTTTTTTATACAAGGTGCGCATATTAGCAGATCTGATAAACGAATGCTATTGTATATGGGCTTGATTTAGCATTGTTGTAATGGACAATATTTAACATTGGCTTGAGATAATCTCCATCACAGCAATGAGACCTTAACAATTTGGGTTATCAGACCTGCAAAAAAGTACATGTCGTTTTCTATACCTTATTTTTGTTATTTACCATGATGAAAATATCTTAATCAAAGCAACAAAAATAACTTTTTAAAAACCCAAAACAAAAAGAAAAATAACAAAACAACCCCCCACCCCTTCTCCATACACACACAAATATCAAAGAAAGAAAAAAAAAACACCAACCAAACAAAAATGACAACAAAGAAGACATTTTAATTAGATCTTGATTTTAAGGAACCATCCACAATCTCAGAAATATGAAGCATATCACATCAATGTATTATCCAATAAAAGAAAGAAAAGAAAAACTCTGTCACAAAAAAAAGATAAACTTGCCATATCCTCTCTAACAATTAAGGGGTTATTGACAGCTGCACTCATATTGCCACTTGAATTAAATCTCT
>NC_088360.1:5099796-5102296 GCF_034508935.2 Berghia stephanieae | reverse complement strand
CACTCACGTGTAAAGTCAGTACCTGATCGACAACAGCTATTTCGTTGTCGAAATTTTAAATTCTAAATGTAAAAGCGTCTTATAGTCATCACGTCTCGTCCTACACGTTGATGAATGTTGTTGTCGGCGATTGGCTCCTTGTAAACTTGGCTTTGAGCGCATTTATTGGGCACTGCTCTATATAAAACCTCAGTATTTAATTAAAGGCAACCCACAGTTATGTATTATCAGATCTATGGTCAGCCAGTTGTGAAAATAGTAGTTTATTCAGCACAAAATCACACTATAATGGCTATAGGCCTTTGCTGACGTATTTTGATGATCTAGACCATCGACATTACCATCACTTACATAAAAAAGGAATGTATTATAAAATAAATACGACAAATTTAAACCCCGTACTCTGAAAAAACAAACAACAAAAAAGACGTATTTTAAAAATTGTCCAGAAAACTCGTCTTTCAAATATCGATCGATTTAAATGACCCTCACCTTAGTAAACCCTTTCAAACCTGGGACTTAGGGAAGTCCCAGGTTTTAGAATAATTGCTAAGATGAGAATAATTTAAATCGCTCGATCTTTAATTTTAAGGACTAGTTTTCTGGCCAAAATTTTAAATACGTGTTTTTCCAGAACACGGCAGTTAACGGGTTAAAACACTTACTTGCGACAACCAATGTAAGTAAACGATACAAAAGTGAGAGGTGTGCGGGAGGGGGTAGGGGGGGGGGGGGGGGGGGGGGGGGGATTATCCTATTTTCCTTTGATCCAATCCTTGCGATTGGCCAGGGGGCAAAGGCAGAGTTGTCAAGTGTGTCCTCTTAAACCACTCAATTCGACATGGAAGATGTACCACTGACAGGCAGACCTCTGTGATTGGCACGAGTTCACGTCTTTCTCGCTCTCGCTTCTCTTCTTACCTCGCATGCCGTAAAAAAAAAACAAAAACGAGCTAAAATAAAAATCTCACTCGGAAGTATCTATACGCGCTTTTTGTCAGTTATAGCAACAGAATAATATAGAACTTGCATCTAGTACGAGGAAAGTGGCCATTTTGTTACCTTGTTCATCTTGAAAAATTATTGATATTCTTTTGGACTTTGCGATTTTAATTTTAAATAAGGAAACAAAACCCAAAAGGACAGGTGAGTGTCTGTATATGTATGTATCTGTATATCCTATATCTGTATGTAAAATAATTTTGAGAATATCATTAATGGATATTGAGCTATTATATAATCTCTAGTTATTTTTACTTGATATATTTTATTTCGGTGGTAATAAAAATACACTCTTGGGTGTCCCTCCCTAGTCAACAGCAACATTTAACATGTAGGACGGAACATGACGCCTGCTAGGCGATATTCAATTTTTCGGACAAAGACAACGTTGTTGTGGCACGGCCAGGTACTCATTTTACACATGACATGAGTACGGTGAGAGAATGTGAGTAAAGAGCCTTTTCCAACTCAACTATGCGCCGAGCGCGAGGCTCGAACCCAGGACCTTCCGATCCGAAAGCGAGTGTCATACCACTAGACCTTATAGCCGCACTAACTGTGTCTTCTATCCCCCTATATATGTGGGTGGGGTTCCCTCACCTCCCATAGTGGGCAGGGAGGTGCTTACTGTAATTGCTTTCTGTCTTTGTCTTGGAATGAGATTACTTAGTTTTGTCCTGACCCTGGCAGGATACCCTAGCTGGGAGGGAAACAGTCGAATGTATTAGAATTTTGGGAGATGATATATTTTTTCTCGTAAATCATCTCTCTGTTATGTACTGCTATTTTTTAATTTTTGTAAACATTTGAGCTGGGTCTTGTGCTGGTGTCCGGGTGAAACATTTAGGTAATCTCAAACTAAGTACACTTAGATGAATGAGATGATGTGGTAGCACAAAATTCATCTTAACAACGCCACTACCACATCATCTCATTCATCTGTAGTGTTTGATTCATCCTGCTTGTTGATAAAGGGGAAACCCGAAACGTCCATTCTACCTGTTTTCGTAATTAAATTGAAGCTTACATTTCATTTCACATCGTTATTTATTTTTTCGAGCTTCGAGCAGTAACATTTACATTAATGTGTAACTGAAGAAAATAGATTGACTAGGCTCTTAAATTGTGCGCTATGTGGTCTTGTGGTATGACACTCGCTTTCGGATCGGAAGGCCCTAGCTTCGAACCTCGCTCGGCGCATAGTTGAGTCCTTGGAAACGGCTCTTTAATCACATTCTCTCACCGTACTCAGGTGTAAAATGAGTACCTGGGCGTTAACAGCGTTGTCTCTGTCGACAAAAAAATATTATATCGCCTAACAGGCGTCATGTCTCGTTCTGCATGTTTCTTGTTGCTGTTGGTCAGGGACCCTTTGTAAAGAGCTTTGAGCACGTTAAATGGCTATTGCGCTATATAAAAGCTCAATATTGTTTTTAGTTGGCAGAAACTAACATTTCTTATTTCTGGTCATTTTTGCTTTTAAAATCCCTATTTTTTT
>NC_088360.1:5092296-5094796 GCF_034508935.2 Berghia stephanieae | reverse complement strand
CTATTATTATTATTATTATTATTATTATTATTATTATTATTATTATTATTATTATTATTATTATTTTAAACAGTTTATCATATTGTTCTTTGGACACTTAAAATAAATCACACTTATTTGAGTACCAAAAGATAGATATATATCTAGATGCCACCACTGTACTTACCAAATTATTATTATTATTATTATTATTATTATTATTATTATTATTATTATTATTATTATTATTATTATTATTATTATTATTATTATTATTATTATTATTATTTATCTTTTCAGTCTTAAAAAAATACATTTATTACTAGATAGAGAACCCGATCACTATGTCCTAGCAGATTTTCAAATGAATCATTTGAGTCAACGAAATGATGGAACTACCCTTAGTTTGAAAATATGTAATATGGTTTGCAAGTTACTCGGTGAAAGCTAGTCAGTGGGCAGCTAGAACATTATTGTAATCTTGAAATATATTGATGCAGTATCGGTCTTCTTCTTCTTCTTCTTCTTCTTCTTCTTCTTCTTCTTCTTCTTCTTCTTCTTCTTCTTCTTCTTCTTCTTCTTCTTCTTCTTCTTCTTCTTCTTCTTCTTCTTCTTCTTCTTCTTCAAGTACCGTACCAAGTCTGAGCCAGACATCGGTGATCATGGTACGCCATTCTTCTCTCTGATCAGATGACCTCAGAAAACTAATATTACTCTTCTCTTTCTTTGTCACCCAGCTGTTCAAACTATTCACATATGTGACCC
The DNA here is from genome assembly GCF_034508935.2 of Berghia stephanieae. Lineage (NCBI taxonomy): Eukaryota > Metazoa > Mollusca > Gastropoda > Nudibranchia > Aeolidiidae > Berghia > Berghia stephanieae. Next base: position 5,094,052 of record NC_088360.1, on the reverse strand, counting down.
ACCGTCTCAAAGCGGTATTATGTCGGGATCCACTCGGTTAGGGAAATTGAATTTATAGCCACCAATATCAAACTTGGGTTTAATTTCTCTACGTCATGCTGGGGTATAAATACTATTTTTTGCTTTACAAAAACTTCTAAGGTCCAATTTCTCATCATTCTATCTCTAAATTCACTTTCTGGGGTCTGAATCATCCCGACATAATACCGTTTTGAGGCGGAGGGTCACATATGTTTTTTTTTTTGGTCTACCTCTACTCTTTATACCTTCTATCTTTCCTATGAGAGCAATAAGTTCAATACATTTATGTCGATTTAGGTGCCCTAAAAATTGCACTTGTCTTTTTCTTATTGTACGAATTAATAACCTTTTAGTTTCAGCTTGCTCTAATACTTCATTAGTTTTCTTCTCTATCCATGAGATTCTTAACATCCTTATAAGAAACCACATCTCTGCTGCATCCAGTATCGGTCTATCCGATGTAAATACAAACGGAAACGGGGACAAGTATTGATTAAGGATACTAACATAAAACACGTGAATCGAATACAAATCAAATTAATTATTGTTTAGCAGATGACTGAAAAAAAAAACAACTAAAGTCTGTTGACAAACTTTTTACTCAGATTAGACAGGTAAAATAGAAAGATTTACCCATTTTGATTTGTTCCATAAATTATCAAAATCACCGAAGAAATGTTTTACAGATATGAAATAATGATGTTTAACCGACGTGTTCTTATTTGCAGGTCTGATATTCCAAAATGTTATGGGCTTATTGTTGTAATGGAGATAAAATGTACTCTCAATCCGAGGCCAAATATTGTCCATTACAACAATTGTGTTTTGTAATCGGACTTGCAAAATACGTGCACCTAGCGCTTAACTTAAACTAATACACCATAGTGACACTTTTGCAGATAGGAGCCAATCTGCCAAATGACAGATCATTATGCCCAAGCAAATTTTCAAAATAATTATTTGAGTCAACGGGTGATGAAATTACCCTTCATTTAAAAACGGTTTCAAGTTAGTCGGAAATCACTTTGTAAAAAAAATAGTTTTTATAATTTTAGATTTGCCAGTAATTTTGTGCTCCTTGACAAAAATCTAACACTGGCTCAACAGAGCAATTTACCCCCAACTCAATTTTTAAAAAAAAATAATAGATAAAAAGGGAACCAAGTTTTGAAAACCAATCTTGAGTTGCCTCAATTTCTTATCTCTTTTAAACGAAATAAGAAATTGAGGCAACTCAAGATTGGTTTTCAAAACTTGGTTCCCTTTTTTGTGGTTGGGAATCTATTTGCTGATATAACGCTGACAAAAGCCAACGTTTACTTCTTTACAAATCTGTGCACATCGGCTAAAACGTATCATTAAACCATGAAAACAAGATTGTGAAGCATGAAAACGAAAGAGTGTCTATTCGTCACGTGCGAGTTTTAGGCGAATCTCTTGATTAAAAATAAAACACATTTTTTGTATGACAATTTTCTAGATTCTCTTCGGCATCATCCGTGGCCCAGATTTTTATTATGCTGTCATGACGCGATTTGTAACAGTTTCTTTTGAATTTTTTTATTTATAATTTTTTTTTTGCGATGGATTGAAATATTTCAATAAAGTTGTCAAGGTGTTTTGGTTGTTCTCCTCGTGTTTTTTGTTTGTGTTCTGTATTTTGATTTGAGAGTAATGTAGTGAAAACTGACCCCCCCCCCCCCCCCCATCACAATATCATTCTTGTCTAAACTCT
>NC_088360.1:5062296-5087296 GCF_034508935.2 Berghia stephanieae | reverse complement strand
AGCAGACACTGGTGTAAGATAAAGATTTGAAAATGTGTGTATATAACAGTGCCAAACAAACATTATATTAGAGATGTGATATTCACCATCCATCCTGGATTGTACTCTTGAGTACGTTGCCGATTAGCTGTTTCCACGAATCACGATCCTCTGCGATGCACATGAAGTTTGTGTTGCTTTTAAAATCACTTTTGGCCATTTTTAGGTTGTTTAAATATGTCATTCTTTGTCTTACTATAGCTCTCTTTCCTCCGATCATCCCAGATGTTACCAACTTTTCTATTTTGTCTCTTCTCCACACATGTACCAGAAACCGTAATTGCCTCTTTCTTATGGTATCTATCAATATCTATCAATTGTTCCCTTCTCACCTTCGCCAACACTTCCTCGTTCGTATACTTGTATGTCCATGATAACATCAACATTCTTCTATATATCCACATCTCACACGCCTCTAACCTCCTTGTACATTCTTTGTTCTTTCATGTGATATTAAACTAACAGAAAACATTTTTACCAACATGACCAAAGGCTAAAATAAGGATTGGATGCCTTTAATGTCTTTGATATGAACAACGCAAAGTGATTTATCAATAATAACATCAATGAATCACTGAACAAATGAGTATTGCGAGATTGCGAACTAGGCGCACGTGTTACCGCTACACTACAGCACGACAGACATAGTAATATTGTAATTGGCAAATATGACAGATCACAATAAATCTCAGTGATTTAAATACCTTTGACGTTTTTTTATTTCGAGATAAACACGGAGCAAAGGCAACAAACATAAAAAAATAAACAAACTAATCAAAACAACAGGAAAAACACAACAACAACAAAACAATTGTGCTTTTATATGGCGCAATATCCACTAAATGTGCTCAGCGCGCTTTACAAGGGGTCTCTGACCAACAGCAACACGTAACCTGTAGAACAAGACACGACGCCTGTTGGGCGTTATTATAATTTTTATTCTGACGGAGACATCGCTGTTAATACTCATCTTACACCTGAGTACGGTGAGAGAATACGAGTAAAGAGGCTTTTCCAAGGACTCAACTATGCGCCGAACGAGGCTTGAACCCAGGACCTTCCGATCCGAGAGCGAGTGTCATACAACAAGACCACATTGTCGCGCCGGTTTTCCCTCACAAAAACTACGAATTTTGCTGGTTGGGGTCCTCTGGTCTCCCACAACAATGACAACAACAAAAGAACAAACACAGCAACAACTAACAAGGGCTCAAGCAGGCAAAACCATAACTACATTAATTTGGACTTTTAAAAAAATTACCGTTTTCACGGGAAGTAAACTGCTATGTGCTCTAGTGGTATGACACAAGCTTTCGGATCGGAAGGTCCTGAGTTCGAGCCTTGCTTGTTCATTGGAAAAGGCTCTTTATTCACATTCTTTAACCGTACTCAGGCGTAAAATGAGTACCTGATCGTTAACCAGGTATTGCCTCTGTCGTAAATTTTTTTTTGTAATATCGTCTGAAAGGCGTCATGTTGTTGCTGTTGGACAGGGACCCATTGTAAAGCGCTTAGAGCACGTTGAGTGGATATCGCGCGATATAAAAGCTCAATTAAAAAAAACCCAAAACAACACTGTATTCTTGATCTAATCAAAGATCATCACTGTCTGATCTTGATAGTATTTACGATCTTGACCTTTGACCTTGCAAGAGCTCGGGCTTCAGCCTCATGGATGTTAACTATTTCTCTATGTCTGTGCTTCAGCCTAGCCTGCATACCGAGTGATTCATGAGACTTTAGCTGTCAATGGACATCACTGATATAGATTAGGCTAATACCCCTGTCAAATCAATGTACATAGTCGGCTATTATTTGTTCTGTGTCTGTCGGGGAATGAAACATTCTGACACATCGGTCGAATAGCAGCTGAGGCCTTGTATTTACCAATCCAAATACTATTGATGATGGTGATGATGATGATGGTGATGATGATGATGAAGATGATGATGATAAATAGAAGAAGAAAAATGATGATAATAACGATAATAATAATAATAATAATAATAATAATAATAATAATAATAATAATAATAATAATGATAATAATGATGATGATGATGATGATGATGATAATAATAATAATAATAATAATTATAATATTCTTCTTCTTCTTCTTCTTCTTCTTCTTCTTCTTCTTCTTCTTCTTCTTATTATTATTATTATTATTATTATTATTATTATTATTATTATTATTATTATTATTATTATTATTATTATTATTATTATTACTATAATAATAACATCAGGTTCAGAAAAAGAGCTCACTAGTTTTGAGAGATAGAAAAATCAAAGTTCAACATTGACCAAGTGATAATGCTCTATTTAGTCAAATGCCAATCAATTTTGCTGTACTTTGAAAAAAAAAACCCAAAACAAATATTATTTAATATTTTGGCCAGAAAATTCCTCCTTCAAATATCGATCGATTATAATGACTCTCATCCTGGTAAAAACTTTCAAACCTTAGACTTTTGAAGATTGAAAAATAAGGACAGGTTTGACCTCACTATGTTGAAATAATTGTCCACTTTTGCCCTATGCATCTAGAGTTGTGACTAAGGAAATATATTTACTTTAAATCTGACTGATAGTAATTTACCAAAGTCTTATTCAGATGGTAGCAAACAAACTGAACTGTCCACTTCACGCTACAAAAACCGGGATGAATTCCTCTCATTAGGCCGCATTTCTCATGAAAACAACGACTCTGGCCACCTTTTGTAAATATCGTTTTAAGTTAGTTTACATAAGTCATAATCATTTGAGGTTTGTATGGTGGCTCTCCACTTTGATTGTCGAGGACCTCATAATAGGATTCGTTTCGGCTCAGTAACGCAACCATAAAAATTCCTCCTTTTTACTTTAGCGATCAACGCAAAGAACAAAAACAACAAAGGACCCGGATCGTCACAACAAAACTATTATGAATTAAACACTGAAAGACAAGTACAATATGGCACCACTCTGATTTCGACAACTTGAACGCTCTACAACACCCTTGTCTCGAGCTTGTGTGCTCACTGAAGCGTCTTGGTGTTGATGCAAGGGTTTTGGGAGCGTCTTGTATTTTCTGTCTGTCGCAGAAACCGTAGATGGTCTGGATTCCAACGTTTGGTTTTATTGCCCTTTGATGTTCCTGCACGCGGAGTTATTGCCCCCTACTTTTGTGACGTCTTTTTATAAAATGTTTTTACGATGTTCTAAGAGACGACACCTTCCGTGTAACATAATGGAACACCCAGTAAGATCTCATATTCCTTTTGATTTCTAGTTTCTTATTATGGCTTTCTCGTTTACAACGTGAACAAACAAAATCATCCCTTGACGAATAATCAAAGATACATATACTTTTGTTGTTGTTGTAATTGGTATGTTTATGTGCAATACAGCCAATGTTAGGCAAGATCTATTGATATTATTTTCTCCATAAAACATCACTTTGTGGTCGAGTGGTAAGGAACTCAGTGTGTAACATGCAGATCTCGGGTTCGTCCTGATGAGGCAGCGTAATATTGAGTCCTTAGAGAAAACTTTGTATGCATATTTTCTCACTATACCCGAGTGTGAATTGTGTAGTTGACCGGTATGACTACGTCGAATAAAATTTGTACCAACATCCTACAGGTGTCATGTTCCATTGTGGTTCCCTACGTGGGAACCCTTGTAAAATGTTTTTGAGCATTTTTACTGGATATTGCTTCTCTGTCGAAAAAAAATTGTAATATCGCCTAACAGGCGTCATGTCTCGCTCTACATGTTACGTATTGCTGTTGGTCAGGGACCCTTTGTAAACTAATTTGAGCACAGTTAGTGGATATTGCGCTATAGATAGAATGAACTTGACGTCACTCGGGTCTTTGCCATTGTTTTTGCCATCCGTGTTTATGAGTAATTCTCACTTACTTAACTGTATTACCCAGACTATAAAAGTTCAGGGTTACCCATAGTTTTGTGTGTTGGTCCGTTATACTTCCGGATGGCAATGTTGTGAGCTTCTTAGCCAGGCGCATACTATCTATCTATTATATATATATATATATATATATATATATATATATATATATATATATATATAAATGAGTAAAAAGCAACTCACTCAGATCTCCAACGCATTGTGCGTAGAAACGGCTGTCTTGACGAAATGTGAGTTGTTTTTTACCCATTTAATATGCTCTGAAATGTCAATTTAATTTATAGAGTGTAACCTGAACTCCAGGACCTCCATGAATATATATATATATATATATATATATATATATATATATATATATATATATATATATATATAAAATGTATAAATTCACTCACGTATTTTTAGCCGAAACAATCGTTTCCATGTCCTCCATTTCTAACCTAAATTATCGAGCACTCTCGTACCTTCAAGTACCCACCAACACTCATATATATATATATATATATATATATATATATATATATATATATATATATATATATATATATATATTGACGTCACTCAGCTCTTTGTTATTGTTTTAGCCAGCCATTTTAAAGAGTATTTCTCACTAAATTGTATCAATCTGACTATAAATATAAACGTTTAGGGCTAGACCTACATATAGTTTTGACGGTTGTCGTGAGTTAAAAAAAAAATTCAAACGCATAGTCTCAATATAAAGCAACAAGAGGTGCAGCAGCAGTTAGAACGAACGAAGATTCCTCGCCAAGGAAAACATTAGTGATTGTCCAGCATTGGCGACAAGATTGGCAAGGATGAGGACGGGGTCCATTGGTCGTTTAACTGCTTTAGATAAAATGCTGTCGTGTGGAAGACATTGAATAAACGTAGTAGACACAAATAAAATCGCTAAAGCAAATGGGTTGGTTGGGGGGGGGGGGGGGGGGGTATTGTGTATCAAGCTGTTTGGATAGCACGGGAGATAGATGATGGCGGAGTTAGCCACAAATAATAGGTAAACATTAGACACATACAACAAACCTGGCCTATTTTTTTCTTCTCTCTCTACAATTTCAAATTCACATTGGTACAACAATTATATATATATATATATATATATATATATATATATATATATATATATATATATATATATATATATATATGTCGAGATCTTTATTTGAACTCCCCTTTCCACCAAGCGGTGATCAGTAGTTGGGTCTGTTAGATCTGTTGGAAAGTACGTTGCGATATAATAGCGTCCCTATCCATAGGGTAACAAGCAATTGCTATCTTCAACTTAAAGCTATATAAACCTGGATTTATACGAGGATCCATGGGCCTGGCGGTTGAGAGAGTCCTACGACTATATCGGAATGGACTAAGTAGAAAAAGAAAATTGAAATTGAATTGTAAATGATTAGAATATAAAAATATTCATTCGTTGAAGTTTAAGAAACAAATATCTCTCTCTCTCTCTTACTCCCTCTCATCTCTCTCTCTCTCTCTCTCTCGTCTCTCTCTCTCTCTCTCTTTCTCTCTCTCTTTCTCTCTTTCTCTCTCTCTTTATCTATCTCACCCCCTCTCTCTTTCTCTCTCTTTCTTTATTCTCTCTCTCTATCTCTCTCTCTCTTTCTCTCTCTTTCTTTATTCTCTCTCTCTCTTTCTCTCTCTCTCTCTCTCTCTCTCTCTATATATATATATATATATATATATATATATATATCCATCTATCTATTTATTTATCTATCTATCTATCTATCTATCTATCTATCTATCTATCTATCTATCTATCTATCTATCTATCTATCTATCTATCTATCTATCTATCTATCTATCTATCTACGCAATCTGTGATATCCGTATTCTCCATATTCTATTCTTTTAGAAGGAATTTAGTGAGGACTATTCACCCAACTGGTGGTCTGAAGAAAAAAAAAAGAGTCTAATGACGGAGACTTCATGAAGACAAGATAGACCACCACAATAAAAACTCGATGCCGACATTTACATTTTGAAATAGGTCACTAGTTATTAGTTGTTCTGTAACAAAATATGTGGACATAGATTTGTCTATAGATAGTTCGAAGTTGGCGTCACGCAGGGCTTTGTTATTGTTTTTTTTTTGCCATTTATGAGTATTTCTCACTAAACTGTATTAACCTGACTATAAACGATCATGGTTTTACACAGCTTTGTGTGTTGATCCGTTATACTTCCGGATGGCAATGTTGTGAGCTTCTTAGCCAAGAGCATACTATCTATAAAACAATCAACTCATAACTTGGCAGGTATTTTATGCGACAAATGTTAAAAACTCAAACCCTCTCAGAAAATGGCTTAGTCAAGAGAGAGAAGGTTACTCTAAATGACGTAAATGGACACGCAACGCAAACACTTAAACAAACAAACAAACAAACAAACAAAACACTCGCAATTCTGTGATTTTACATGCACACAAAACAAAACAAAATGCAAACAATAGAATTGTATCAACAGCATAACTCATGGAGTTTACAGTTGTCAATTAATTTGATATTTGGATTTCAGTGTTTATAGCTTTAAATTATAAAAAAAAAAACAACATTATATTCCCTCCATCTTTATCTAGCTGCCAACCAGCCGATGTTTTTCCACACGATTCCTTGTCCCTCTGATTTTTCATAAGAATATATAAATACAAAGGCAAACACCCCTTGCCCATCTCCTGCGAAAACAAAACAAAACAAAACAAAAACACGCAACAACAGCCAAAAAACAAACAAACAAAAAAACCCAAAAAAAAACAACAACAACAACAAAAAAAAAACAACCCCCAAAAAACCCAAAACAAACAAACAAAAACAACAAACTCGAAAAAAAAAACCAAAAAAAAAAAAAAACCCCAACTAAACAAACAAAAAACAAAAACAATCAAACCCAGAAAAAAAAACCCCAAAAATATAAACAAATAAACAAACTAAACTTAGAACACAAAACAAAACAGCAATCAACCCCCCCCCCCTTAAAAACCTTACCAAATAAACAAATAAATAAATAAATAGATAAATAAATTATAAGTAAATGAATAAATAATTAAATGAATAGATAAATAAATAAATAAATAAATAAATAAATAAATAAATAAATAAATAAATCAATCAATCAATCAAGCGAAATTTCCACTTTGTAAACCAACTGGAGGAGACAAGCTTTTTTGACAATCTAGTTATGAAAAAAAAAAGATTAAAAAGAATTGATTTGAAACATACAAGGTTCTTGAGCACTACCATGTGGCAGCCAAATTGAAAAGCAGTCTAAATCTGACAACCAAATTTCAAAGGATTAAGCTACATAAAATAAAATGTTGGCTGCAATTAAGGACCCTTTTCATAATTTTATTTTTATTTATAATTCTAATCACTCGTCTATTTACTCAGATAAAATTGTTAATTAAAGGAGCTCCTTTTGTTTTTCAATGATCTTTTGTAACACAAGTAAAACTGATTTCTAAACGGCAGGCAATTCTAAATTTACTTGCATGTGATGACATGGGCTAATTATAGAATCGGGGTAGCATTCTCTCAACAACAATCAGGACAAGCCCACGATTGTGGAATATGAAACCCTCGAGGGTAAAAACAACAAAACAAAAAGTCCAAGACCCCCCACGGATCCCCCCCCCCCCCTCACCCCCACTGTTGCCGACGATTATCTACTAAATAGATTATAAAACAGAAATTACTATTGCTCCATATACTGTATTATTCACTCTAGAATCGGTTCTCACCCTCTTGTTAAGGGAACAAGGGTTTCGGGTGTGATTAACAATCGCGCAACGAAAACCGACAACGTAATAATTTATTATGAAGCGACATGAGAATTAATGTTAAGTACGAATTCGAGTGGCCCTTGTGCAGTCTAGAACTGGACTCAGAGGTTATCCTTCACACTATTCGTTGGCCGGCCCACTGGACCGGAGACAACAGGTTTTAGCACCACCTGCAGAGTGTATGGCCATGGCAAGAATCTTTACCCTACTTCCGCCCCGCGTCGCAAAGAAAACATTAACGAGTAAATAGGCGAAGAATAAAAATATTGGACTCCAGGCTTTTCGGGTGCTTGTCACTCCAACAAAATTTGGTTTTGAAATGAATGGCGTGACGGTATGTGATGCGAAAAGACAGATATTCTACCTGCACGGTATGTCAATGTAAATAGACGGCTGCTTGATAAAACAGACGGATCATGATCAAAGGAATGCCTTTGGAAAGGGGTGGTTTTCACTGACAAGGATGTGGGTAGACAGTAGACACACCGATCCGGTGACACCAATTAGTTATAGCTATAAAATATTATAATTATACAACTAGTCTATTGGCTACAATGATTTAGAGTAACTTCCCTTTTCCAAATACTTGCTGGTCAATATGGCTCATCTCGACATCATGAATTGCGCTCTTTTTAAGCAATAAAATATGATTAAGTCCCGCGGAACAATGCTGTCTTGTCAATTGATTGTTTAACAGATAGATTAGGCAAAGCAAACAGTCTTTGTTGTGTTGAAAAAATTCTGGTCATCAAAAGAAATACGCAAGAAAGCAAAAAAAAAAAAATTAATTTTCAACATCAAAAGTTACTACATGGCTCAGAAGCATGGCGCCTGAACAAGACTATAAAAGATAAAATGCATATCTTTATCAACAACTGTATGAGAAGAATGCTATGAAAAAAAAATGAACTACAGATCACCTTGAAAAGTCTGGCCAAGAAGAAATAGAGGTGGAAATTAAGAGGAGGAAATAGAGATGGCTAGGCCACACCTCGAGAAAGCCTTCACACGCTGTTACCAGATCTTGCAAGATCTTGCATATCGAAGTACATATTATGATACGATTACCATATCTCGCTCTATGGAAATTGCCAACTTCAAAGTCATTTATAGATGATGAAAATTTGGTAGCTCAGCAGGTATGTTAACCCTCTCCTTACCAGCCATTTTCAGGATTTCCCCCAAAACTTCACACCCAACTAACACAAAATAGATTTTTATCACATAAACACAATAGCAGTAACGTTCTTGCCATACATAATTTCTTTAGTAAAACATTCTCTACAACACACTGTTCATTTTCTTTAACTTTTATGATGTACAAAAGAACCTTGAATAAGAAAAATGTTGGTTGTATCGTAACGAATGTAACGATTTTCCTCTAGTCGGTAAGGAAAGAGTTAAGCTTAGAATTTTGAATATTTTATTTTTCCTTCCAGAGGACGAACATTAACTAACTGGTTTTCACCGAAATCTGAACGTGCCCTCGTCACCCGTCGAGCACGGCGCTGGCTTCCATAACAATCAATCAATCAATCATACCTTCGGTTTTTAATAGCGATTTGAACACACTTTAAGAATTAACCCTTTCCGCATCAGCTCGCACATTCGTATCCTTTTGTACAATTCTCCCATAGCTGTAAACGTTTGCGCGTAATGAATCATTTAGCACGACGCGCCCTTAACGGGCTTTTTATATAAAATATTGCTAACATTAATATGTGGCCCACCGCCTCAGTACGGTATTATATCGGATTGGAATAGACAATAATATGTTGAAATTTTGAATTGCAAGCCAAAATTATCACATGTAGAAACTGACGTGCACATAGTTTAAAATAAGAACTATACGTCGGTAGAAATATTATAAAAACTAATATCAGAAGCTGCGTTCATTCTTCAAGTCTTTTAGATTTCTTTTTTTTTTTAAATTAAAAAATCATAAGATATCGTCGCCTAGGCATTCCACGAAGGAATATAGATAATTCATCAAACAAGATGTCTAATGTCAACAGGAATCACCCGTGTTGTCCAGGTGTGCAAATTGGGGGTTAATAATCTTGCCCAAGGAAAAAAACACGAAAGTGCCTGAAGCGGGGCTCGAACCCGGGGCATTCTGGATCACAGTGCAATGCCTTAACCACTCGACCACTTCGCCCCCCCCCCCCATTCTAGGTGTCATAAATTAGACCTAAAATCAAATATGTCAGTATCTGATTAATTTACTAGAAGTAATATTGTTAACATTGAATTTCAAGCTGAACTTATTACAAGTAGAAACTGATGTGTATATGCCGACGTTGGTACACATATTTCTTTTTGAACAATACAAGAAACGGCATTCATTCTTCGCACTAAAATCCTTTTAAACTACTCAGGTGCCATAAATTAGGTCTAAAATCAATCATTTCAGCATAATACCTATTTGAGGTGAAAGGTCACATATTAATGTATAAAATGTTACGAATAATTTGGAATTCGAGAGTTAAGAAACCAAGAGAAAAGCAGTCGGGAGAGGACTTACCTAAAAAAAAAAAAACAAAAAAACAAAAAAAAAAAAAAAAACAACAAAAAACTACTGTCAACACCCCGCCCATTTCTTTTCTCTAGGCATTCTCCAGTATTTTGAGGTTGTTGAATCAGTTCATTTCACGCATATTAAGTTAAGAAAACGGTATTCAATCTTATCGCTTGGTAGAGACAAACACGAGCGATTGTTTCCCTGTCAAACGTGGAAATGAAGCCCTGTTTACCATTGGACTCGTACAATGACATGTTTCGAGTTAGCTCATCCGAGAAATCCGCACCAAATCTCTTCCTAAACTTACAGCAAACTTGGCCGAGAACTTTATAATAGCGTGCATTTAATATTTAAACCTCTGTATTCAACCTTATTGTTTCGGTTTATTTTTTAAATTATTTTTTTTTCAATGCATTGAAATTCATTAGATCAAACTTTTCCTCGTTCATTTGGGCGTTTAAACTACGATGGGAACACGAATAGTTTTTTGTTTTCAAAATGGAACCACCACCTCAAAATATGAGGAATTAAAAACAAAATATAACAAAACAAAACAAAACAAAGATCAAGCTAAAAAGAACCAGACAAAAACAAGCAAACAAGCAGACTCGCATAAACACACCCACACCCACACCCACACCCACACCCACACACACACACACACACACACATATATATATATATGTATATATATATATATATATATATATATATATATATATATATATACATACACACATCATACTCCAAAGTAAGTTAAAAACAAAACACACACACACACACACACACAAGAAACAAACCAAAACAAAACGAAATAAACCAAATCATACCAAAAACAAAACAAAAACAAACCCTATGCAAGAAATTGAATATTTTCTTTTCTCCCGAGAATACATCTTCGGCTGCCTCAGAATACAGTACTTAGTAATTCGGCCTAGGTTTAAAATACGTTTTTATGTCAAGGTCTAAATAAACGTACAAGTAAAACTTCTAATATTATAGCCTATATTATCTTATCTTTCTGTAGGTGAATATTTTGTGGCGTATGATAGCAGACTTTCTGCCTATTTATAATTCTAAGAATTCGTAGTTTTCAAAGGGAAAAAATAAGTTCTTTATACAGCTATATATTAGTGCGGGGCGGTCCTTGGCAAGCTTAAGGACCACGGTCCTACGGTCCTTGGGAAATGAAGACCGCAAGGACCGGTCTCTAGACCGGTCCGTTCATTCTTGAACCGTTAAAGACCGCTACACGATGAAAACCGTGGCCTACAGGAGTAAAACACACGGAGTAGTCACACTAATTTCAAATTGTAACCTAATTAGAGAAGAGGGGTGATGCCTTCTTTATTTGCTCACCGTACTTCATTGTTACTTCGATAATTTAATAAAATTTGAAATTTATCCCCATTAACGGAGATAATGGCATCGCCCAAGGCGTTGATCGAGTTGTTCGTGGCGTTGATACACACACGCAACTCCTACCCCCCCCCCCCTCCCCCCACACACACACACATTAGAGGGCAGCGAGCATTGAAGAGTAAGAGAGAGACGTGAAGTTATAATAAGAGGGGGTGGATGAGGTGATAAGAGGGGTCGATGGTGACTTTTCGCCAGATCTAACAAACTCAGCTACCCATTCATTGCTGAGTAGACAGGGATTCAGAAAAAAATCGACTGCACCCGGGATCGATCTCTGGCCCTTTGCGTATAAAGAGAGTGCTCTATCAACTGAGCTATCGGGGTCCCCAAATATTCTATTGGACCTTTTAAAAATACAGACGTTATAACTGTTTTTTTTGGACGGAAGAAACTAATGAAACTCATATTACTTGATTAGTTAAAACACCAAACGAAATTTTAATATTATTGTATTATTTTAAATGACAACAATGCGATAGAAAGGAGTGGCGACAAGAGATGGACAAAAGAAAACAAAAAATCAGACTTGCAACTTGCTAGGTTCGACACACACACACACACACGCACACACACACACACACACACACACACACATCTTTAGTAGTCACATACATTTCAAACAATAACCCATTAGAGAAGAGGGGTCATGCCTTCATCATAGATCATTGTCATTGCGATCATTATGGTGTAGTAAATTTTGAAATTTACCCCGTATAATGGAATCGTCCAAGGCGTGCGCCTCCTGTTCCCCCCATCTCACACACGAAAGGGCGGTTTGCGGAGTGGAGGGAGGTGGTCGTCTGCCTCTATGGTCGTCTGTGTCGTTTAGTGTATGGCAAAGGGGGGTGGGTGCGATTAATTAAGTGGGATGGGTGGTGATTGGTGGAAGATAGGCAAAGGACCGAGGCAACGAATCGCTGGGGAAGTAGTATGGCGCCAGACCGTTGAAAGGTGAAGAAGTGAGGACCGCCGGCGGTCTTCCTCTTTGGCACTGGACCACGTTTCACAGCTAAAAGACCGTGGGACCGGTCCTCGGTCCGGTCCTCAGCGCGGCACTACTATATATAAAGGACCAATTTGTCTCAGCATCAGCAAAACATAGAAATTTTCTTCAAAAAGTTTTTTTGATTAATGATAATAGTATTAAAGTGACATTTTCACCCTTTTCTATTGAATTAAAGATGCTAATTATGTTGTTCTACAATTATAGCAAAAATTCGTCATTCTACGACTTTTTCTTAGTAGTAGGTCGCTCTGTGATAAGTTTTCTGTTACAACTATTATCAATTTGAGTCTCAGACTCGTAAATAGTTGCTGAGGAAGCCTCAGATCACAATTTAAAATAGGAAAAAAGACACATAGGTGGGGGCCAGCTCTGCTAGAGTGGACGAAGTTCAGGACCGAGACACTTGTTCGAGAGATTTTTTTTTCTTTTTTTTTCTGTGGACTTTGAAGCGTTAGTTCTACTCAAGGTTCTTGCAAGTCGTGTGATGTAAATGTTGTTGTTCGAAGCTCAAAGAAATAAATAACTATGTTAAATTGAAAGTCAGCTTTAATTTGATAAAGGAAAAGATTGTTTTTGTTTATTCACATTAACAACGCCATTATTACATTATATTATCCCATTCGTCTGTAGAGTTTCTTTCATCCATCCTCTTTTGTTGATAAAGGGGAACCCAAAACGTCCACATTATCTGTTTTCGTTTATTAAATTGACGTTTACGTTCAATTTCATATTGTTATTTGTAAATAAATTACATTGAATAAATTGAGCTTTTATATATAGCGCAATATCCACTAAACGTGCTCAAAGCGCTTTACAAGGGGTCCCTGGCCAACAGCAACATTTAACAAGTAGGACGGGACATGACGCTTGTTAGGCGATATTACATTTTTTTCGGACAGAGACAACGCTGTTAACGGCCAGGTACTCATTTTACACCTGAGTACGGTGAGAGAATGTGAGTAAAGAGCCTTCTTCAAGGACTCAACTATGCGCCGAGCGAGGCTCGAACCCAGGACCTTCCGATCCGAAAGCGAATGTCATACCACAAGACCACATAGTCATGTAAGTCATGTGAGAAACTTAAGATGACACTGACGGTCCCACTTAAATGTTTGAGTAGTTTATGAGATCAGCGTTCGGACCTCACATTAATTAATTATTCATTTATGATCCAACGTCTCAAAACGGTATTATGTCGGGATGAACCAGATACTAAAAAGTCAAATTAAAGTTAAATTGGACACAATTATGAATGATTGGTATTCAGCAACCTGAAATATGATATTCATTCTCCCCAATAAAGTTTATAAACTCAACGAAAGTCTGATATTTCTGGCTACAAATTTAATTTTCAGCATCTTAATCATCCCGACTTAATACCGTTTTGAGGCGAGGGGTCACATTTGTTTATTTATCTTTGTCTCTGCAGCAATCATCGGCCGATATCCGGTCTGTCCCCGAGGATGCACGGCCTGTTCTCGCGTCAATGGGTGTGTGACGTGCGAATCTCGCCTGTTCATGTTCCTCTACAGACAGAATATGCGGGAGATCGGCATATGCACACCTTCCTGTCCAGTTGGCTACTACGGGGTTCGGCACCAATATTATAGCAAATGCTACAGTAAGTCATTTAGGCCTTATCCTTTGTCATTCTATGTGAACCGTCATTTCAACCCGATGCGATGTGGGGTGAACCATACTATACTTAAAATTGGATTATTGGTCTAAGATATGAAATATTATTTAAGTTAAACTGGTTGAGAATCCATAATGTTTGCTGATAAATAAAGGCCATTACGAACAGGCACTCGCCTATTTTCATTATTATACTAATGTCTTGTGGAAACTAACATAGATCGAGACGAATCTTTTGAGCCATCAACAACCAAAATCGGTCCGGTAATAAAGTCTTTAGGTGCGCGCAAATTAATCTGGCAATAAGGTGGCCAGATGGCAATTCCCAACATCAAATGACCGATTATTATGCCCTAGCAGATTGTATAAATAATTTTTTGAGGCATTTAAGAAAGATTTATCAGTTGCTCTTTTTTCAATCTGTAAACAAAAAACAAAAAAAAAAAAAAATAAAAAAAAAATAAAAACAAAAACAAAACAAAACAGTATATCATTTTTAGATTTGCCAAAAATTCTGTGCTCGTTGGCAAAATTTAACATGGTCTGTATGGAACAATTTTGATCCCCAATCTTTTTTTTTTTTTAAAAAAAGAAGAGATGTGCACTATTGAGAAAAAATGAATGTAATTTCGTTAACTACATAAATCTCAATTTTTGGAATTCTGACCATTTTCAATATAAATTAAATTTTCGGAATCTGGGTTACCCGGACATAATACAGGTTACAAGCGATGGGTCACAAATGTGATGCTTTCCATCAGTCTGATATTATTTTAGAGTGAAGGAATTCGCGAAAAGTGAAAAGTTAAAATAATGGTCAGAGATATATACATTTGGGTTTCCGCTCAAGAATATATAAATATTGAGGCGTAGTAAAGTATGTTGATAAATATTGATTGAATTTTCAACATCATTTAATTTTATCCCGGATTGAAGTGATGGAAACAACAAATGTTAGCTGTAAGAGATGTGGCGGCTCTTCACGCAAATTTTCATAAATAGGTGGGTATTTTGCCGTGGCGCTCTGGAAAGGCAACAAAACGATTTGGTCAGAAAACTCGTCCTTTAATATCGACCAATTATAATAGCCCTCATCTTGTCAAATATAGTCAAACTGGATTTCCTAGTATTAGATGTATTCTTTTTATTTTTTATCTTTTGACAAGATGAAAGTCATTTTAATTTATCGATATAACGATGGTCGGCGGATCAAACCCCTGAAGTCTACATACGCGCTTTGCGCACCATGTTTTATTTAATTTTTGGCGGATCAGACCTCTGACGTCATCAGAGCTCTGATCCGCCCAGAATTAAATAAAAACGGTGTGCAAAGCTCGTATGTGGACTTCAGAGTTTTGATCCGCCAATCGTGAAAATCGAGTCTTTAGAGGTTTGATCCGCCGACCGTTGATAATTTGAAGGATTTGGTTTTTTTGGCCAAAAGGATTAGAATGTATTTTATTTTTCAGAGTAAGGCAGGAGTGTATTTAAAAGGAGATTTTTTTTTTCAGAATTAATCTGTTAACATTAGATTCTTAAAATATATCGTTCAACAGCGACCAAAGACAGCGACTAATCAAAATAAATGAAATTCTGAATGATATTGGTAATACTTTTCAGGATGCCATATTGACCACTGCCACAGTTGCTTTAGTCGCCATTTTTGTACTCTGTGCGAAGAGCCTTATTTAGCTATAGAAGGACAATGTATAGAGGAGTGTCCCAGGGGACTTTATTACGCCAACTTCACACGGGAATGCAAAGAAAAAGGTAAGCAGATTTCTTGATATTGTACAGATTGTGGTTCTCAAAGGTTTCAAAAAAAAAAAAAAAATAAAAAAAAATCCCAATCAGCAGTCTCCCATGAAAGTTTGGATCGTGTTTGGCTTTGTTCGACAAGTGGATTCAGTGTTCGCGATAAAGCTCGCTGCACTTCATTTTCAGAGGTTGATTTATTTAAAAGCAATCAGTTTATGTAACAATTTGGTTTAAGTCTTTAAGAAATGAATGGAGATGATTATCTATTGTGTATATTAAAATCCTCTATCATTAACCGTCTGAAAAAGCGTGTATGATCTTTCATGTTTTTATTGTACACTAGTGGCTAGTTTGTGACTTTGAAATTTATCTATGATAGTAAAACTGACCAACCTTTTTGCGGCCCCTTCCAAATTGGCTTCGCTGTCTCAAGGGGACCGCGGGCCCCAGTTTGAGAACTACTGTTGCCAAATGTCTTGCCAAACAGCAAAGAACATAAATGATAATATTGTGATAAATGCTTTGTTGGAGGAATGTTGAACAGAGATCGTCCTTTTTGAAATCCCAAAGCATAAACCTGCTTAGTCGTTTCCATAAAACAAATTCAGAAATGCGTAATGTTTGTTGATTGTTTTTAAGAGTTTTACGGCGCTTGCAGCAACACATTAAGGTCATATCAGCGCCAGTAAAAAGGAAGAAAACGGGATAATAAAAAGTTCTAGAAGAACAATTAAAGCACCCAAGAAAAGGTAAGACAAAGGGGAATTTGTTCAAATATGAAACAGGTGTAGATTCCAAGAACACACTGTCAAAGTACTTAGTTTAAGATCACTTAAAATTATCATCCAGACACAAGCACACGTCCCCATAAAGAGGGATACACTCAAATGTTTACAAATCATATAAATATGTAAACAAGGCAATACAGTGCATAACAGAGAGATGATTTACAAGGAAAAAGATATCATCTACCAAAAAGCAAACTATACATTTGACTTTTCCCTCCCAGCCAGGGTATCAGGCCAGGGCCAGGACAAAACCAAGTAATCTCATTCCAAGGCAAAGACAGAAAGCATATTGGAAAACAAATATAGGGGGATAGAAGACACAGTAAGTGCCTTCCTGCCCATTATGGGAGATAAGGAACGCCACCCAGAAATGCGCAATATGAATAACATTCACATTGGTGACCACCAATGATGTTCCTGTCAGATCTATTCCAATAGGCAAATCGTAGGGGTGTGCTGATGCGACTTTTAGGACGCATGAGACGCAGTTACAGGGGGAAGGGCAACGTTGTGGAAATCGGAGTTGGATTTATCACGTGCTCCATCATCACAAGATTAATTCGCAATCGGAAAAAGCCATGAGACATGTTATGTAACCTATCATTTCTGCACGATAATCACAATTTGAAACTTTATGTCGGTTTCAATTGCCACGTCCAAGCATTTTCCATCCATATAATATTATGATCAACCAAAATATTCTGAAATGCTAATTGGGACACAATATTATTTTCTTATACTTTTACAGAATGTCCGTGAAAAATGAAAGTATGCCATGATAATTTGATTATTTAATTCTCTTTTCCAGTCGACTGTCTCCCAGGTGCCTGGTCCCCATGGGGTCCCTGTACGAGGAACGGACAGACCTGTGGCTACAAATGGGGCATTCAGAGTCGCTCTAGGCAAATCCTCCAAGATGCCTCACCCAATGGGGAACAGTGTCCAGCGGCCATGACCACCCAAAGATGTAGGCTGCTTCAAAGGCATTGCGATGGTAAGTGTCTCCTCGTTTTATCTTCAAGGTTCTTGTTAAAAGCAATTCTGATTGTAAAAACAAAACAAAAAACAAACAAAAACTGAATCCTCTGACAATTCTTCTTTTCATGTGAATTAAATTGTTGTTAAACTATGTTTAAAGGGTGTAAACTTTAGTTTTTGAAGAGCCCAATAAGATCCATTGTAAATAGTTACAAATAAATAGATTCCACTTTGACAATGATAAAGAAAATATGCCAAATAATGAAGTATCATTTCATCCCGTGGTCTTTTGGGGTGCGTGTCGTGTGCATGAAAGGTGGTGGATCGACATGTTCCATTATTTTACAATGCTATTTCATTTCTTAATCTCCATGTGTTTTGAAATTCAATTCACTTTCTTTGCCGTGATAAGACCTTATATGTCTCATTGACTTTCAAAATCAACAGCAATATTTGTATATTTTTTATTTGGAGAAGACACAGACACTTGGGTAATTTGGCGATTCGGCACAAATAGGCATGTTTCCCCCAAAGACCACGATTTTCGTGTACAGCTATTCACAAAGTAAAATAGATAAGAATTGAAACAAAAGTCCTTCGAAAAACGAATAATAAAGGCACATTTCTATTCAAAAGAATGATAAGTGAAATGAAGTACAGCTTGAGTTATTGATATACATAATATATAGCACGATATGATATGGCTGAAAATGAAATGCTGTGCCTTTTATATGAAGGTAGTGTCTTTTCCAATGGGTAATGCTTAATTTTTTATCCAAACTCTAAATCAGGAATTTGTAGAAGGCGGATGAGACATCGCAAGAAAAACAGACGAAAGGGTCGCAGAAGGAGTAAATGGGAACGACGCAGACGCGGAGGTAGGCGTGGCGGAAGTCGAAGGAGGAGAAGATGGCGGGGTGGACGAAGAAGGAACAGAGGGATCTACTCACACCGGAAACGGAAAGTCCGCCTGCCAAGATTATGCCGTGGACGACGGTGTCAAAGGAAAAGAAACTGTCGGACAAGACGTGTGCGAAACTATTGATTACTATCCAAAATCGTTCAGTGTTTTAACTTGTTGATCCTCCTTTAGTTGTTTGATTAATATTATTTTGACGTGATATGGCTATCAGCTACTAACAAATATTTAAAGAACGTGCCAGAGAGTCACCCAATTTCATGCATGCAGCACACTCCCGAAAAGACATGTTTATGGAATTTCGATATGTTTATATTCTATGCTGGATAATCATGTGAGCCGGAAATAAGACTAATTCACTTTTAAAGTGAAAACAATGCTTCTGTAAGTAAGAATTGTATTTTAGTACATATGACGCTTAAGAATGCGTTTGATGTTATGGATACTTAATATTTTTTGTTTCCGTCTTATCTATTCCAAGAGGCAAATCGTAGGGGAGTGCTGATGCCACTTTTAGGACGTATGAGACGCAATTCCAGGGGGGAGGGCAACGTTGTGGAAATCTTCTGTGTCGGAGTCGGCTTTATCACGTGCTCCATCATCACAAGATTCATTCGCAATTGGAAAAAGCCATGAGACAATCTCACGGTTATCTCGTGTTCTAAAAAACCGAGCTTAATTGATGGGATTCAACTGACGCCACAATCCAGTTTGTTCCTCTATCCATTGCCCATTACCAGTCAGAGAAGTGAACACCCAGTCCTACATACTAAAATGGTTCATGATTATCTACAGCCGGCGTGTACTAATTTGCAGGTCTGATATAATCCAGTTTTTTAATGAGCTCATTGTTGTAATGGAAATCACCTCAAACCAACATTAAAAAAAAAAATAAAATTAAAAATAAAAAAACCCCCACAAAAACAACAACATAACAACAACAACAACAACAACAACAAAAACCAAAAAAAACAACAAAACAAAAACAAAACCAAAAAAACAAAAAACAAACAAAACAAAACAAACCAACCAAACAAACAAAATCGTCTGACACAACAATGTTAAATCAAGCCCATAATTGTGTTCGTATATCAGAATTGCAAATATTTGCAGGTGGCCTTCTGCTATTTATTATTGTCTTAATAGTTATGCCATTTTGACTAAATCTCATACTCTTTATAAAGAGGGACACCTGTATTATGTGAGCTCAAAACCTCTGTTCTTTTTTAGTTTTATTCTATTTTCATCATAATGTATTAAAGAGTTTTGTTTATCTTTAAGCACAGATAGCAATCGTCGCCAATGCATAACAATGGTTCCCTTTGATCTTTTCAAGGGATACCTTATGATCACAAGATCGTTAAATGGGGTTGTTGGAGGAATGTAACTTAAATGGATTAAACATATTTAAATTTTATACTTCTTGTAAGGGGTCCCGAAAGTTCAGTAGGTTAAGCACTCGGTTCACACAAAAAGGGACCATATCGGTCTCGGGTGAAGCCGAGACTTTTTCTGAACACCCCCCTCCCCCACCTCGCCCCCCTGTCCGCCTTGCAGTGATTGGGCAGTTGGGTATGTTAGATCTGGCGGAAAGTACTCAAAAGAATAGCAAGCAATTACTATCGTCCGTTTCACCCCTTAGAAAGCGGGATAAACTCTGGCTTCAAGAAGCAGACTTTTAGAGATAGATGTTACAATTGAACGTAGCTATGTAGCTTACACGCATGTGTTCATGTTTTTAAATTGATGCATTTGTCAGTATTTGCATAAGTGAAATGTTTCGACATTTGAGATTACAGAATAGTATTACAGCAGGTTTATGCGCGGGTCTGTGTGTGTCGGTATGTCTGCGTGTGGGTATGTGTGTATGTAAGAAAGAAAGAGGGAGAAAGAGAGAAAGAAAAAAAAAAAAAAAAAGAGAGAGAGAGAGAGAGAGAGAGAGAGAGAGAGAGAGAGAGAGAGAGAGAGAGAGAGAGAGAGAGTTGGTTAAACTTACGTTGAATGAGTGAAAAGTATCAATTATTCAATATATTATTCTTTAAAAGTTTGATTGACTCAATCCATTTCACGTTTCCATAGAATTGACTCTTCCAAATGAATTCTGTATAATGATAATCTTTTATATTTATAAATTATTAATTTCTTTTCTTTTTATTTAAAAAAAAGTATATTTTTTTTGTCTATATAAGATATATTTGCCACAAAACTTCCACGTTTTAAGTTCACGTTTCTAAAATGCACTCAATGATCCAAGATTGTCTATGCAGTGGCGGTTCTAGCCTATTTACAGTGGTGGGGCAAAGATGATTCGGTCATAAATATATATATATATATATATATATATATATATATATATATATATATATATATATATATATATTATTTTTTATTTTATTTTATTTATTTATTTATTTTTTAATTAATTTTTTTTAATTATTATTTTTTTTCACCTTAAAAAAATAATATTTCAACCACAAATAATCACATTCACAATGAAATGACAATACAAGTAGATTTTAATTATTCCAAACGTAATCAAAACTGAATCACGAAAGAGAATACCACTAAAAAATAAAGCGACGAGACATAATGCGACAACACCTTGACAATACAAGTCCATTTCGTTCACTCGAAAAAATTAAAGATTTGCTTTAATCCCTCAACGGCGAGATTAATATTTCTGTTACATTATTGGTTTTCAGTAGTATGTAGTAACCTTAAAGTTTTAATCGAGAAGCAACAACAGCGATATGACTCGAGTTTCATTCAGAGCTCAAATTGCATTTCACTGCTGTCTTGATGATTAGAGTGATTGTGCCGGTGGTGGTAGTGGTTGGAATAGTGGTAGCGGTGGTGGTGGTGGTGGAGGAGGATGTAATTATGGTAGTGGTTTTGGTGGTGCTGTTGGTTAGAATGATAGTTGTGGAGACGATGACGGAAATGTTATGATGATGTTGATATTGTTTTTATTGCTATTGTAGTACTTGTTGTTAATATTGTTGTTGTTGTTAATGATGAAGATAATGATGATGATGATGATGATGATGATGATGATGATGATGATGATGATGATGATGATGATAATGATGATTATGATGACAACGACGATGTCGTCGACAATGATGGTTACCATACGATATTACAAAGTTTATTCAATCTTAGGCTTTCGACAATAAATCATACAATTTGATGACCACATGAAAGTGGGAAAAAAATGGTAAATGGAACCAAACAATAAACTGATACCATTAATAACCACACAAAAATACAACAATAGTAATACCACCAATACGTACAATAATAATAATAATAATAATAATAATAATAATAATAATAATAATAATAATAATAATAATAATAATAACAATAATAATAATGATGATGATGATAATAATAATAATAATAATAATAATAATAATAATAATAATAATATATAATAATAATAATAATAATAATAATAATAATAATAATAATAATAACAATAATAATATTCCCATCATCATTACTACCACCACCATCATTACTACTACCACTATCACTACCACCATCACCATCATTATTACGTTTCCAATCATTTTTTCTCGTTTAAAAAAAATTGATATCTATCAAAACAGTCGAAATTCCGGTCATTTTTTAAAAGGGTAGTTAAAATATCTACGATTTTATTAGCCCTGAAAACTACGATTTTTATTTTCCTATTTCAAGTAGGCAGCTCTGCTATGACAAGTACTCGTATCAGTATCAGTTCCATAGTCAAAATAAGACAAACAAAAACAACGTTTATTTAATCTTAGGCTTTCGCCAATACTTCATACAATACAATTAAGACAAAATAATGTTACGAATTTCTCCTCATGCATTCGTTAGACTATAACAATAACGACCGTGTTATCTTTACTCCTTACCCAACCAACCCCGAGCTTCCCGCCTCTTCATCGCGAACTATCTTATGTATGTATTAGCTTCAGGACGGGCAAGTACGGAATCTGCCCACCCTTCCGTATTTCCTCTATAAGTCAGTTAGAATTCAACTCTATCCTTTCTCAGAAGAGTATTTCTCGTATACTAATTCAAATGTTGAGCAAACCAAAATGGTGGTTGTATTTTATATATTTATTTAGTCGTGACTTTTGAATAAAAGTGTTTTGTTTTATTATACGGAATACAATAGAAAATTACATTGTTTTGCAAAATTATTTTGTCTGGCAATAAAAATACAGGGGTAATTACTTTAAGAATTAAAAAAAAAAAAAGAACTAACAAATTAATTTGTTAAAAAACAAAACAAAAAAAAACAAACAACAACAACAACAACAAAAAACAAATAAGAAAACAATTTAAATAAATGAGTTTTGAGAAGCACTAAAGAAAACGAGAAAAAAAAGAAAAGTTTAAATGGATAAACAAATATATAAAAACAACACAAATCAATACTAAATTGATGTAAAATTAGTAAATTAATAAATTTAATTCAATACTGGAACATTCCCAAAGTCATTACATCAATGGTACCAGCACAAGTAAGGCAATAAATAAGAAAAAGTTCGTTTGCCAAAATCTCTATTTAGTTTTCACTGGTTAATAAGGTGGGCTCATTTGAATTAGCCCGACCTAGTACTAGAGAGGCCAGACAGCAAAAATCGGAGTTAGTTCACCGTCAGGCGACGAGACGATGAGATGACGATGTGGGCGGAGTGGAGTGGTTGGGGGGGGGGGGGGGGGGGGGGGTGATAAAAAAAAGAACAGGAGCGTATCCTGGTTTATGCATTAAGGGATGCATGGTGATTCGCAATCTATCAAAAATACACACAAATTGATTTCAGTACGAAGTATAAAGTTTAAGTAGTAACTTTTGAAATTATCTAATTTAAATTTGATTATTTCAGACCTGGTAATACAGCATATAACTTGAAAAAACAGGCTGGTATTTGCCCACCCTGCCCATTATTACCAGCCGTCCCTGTGTCTATGTATCCATTGACAAAAAGAAACAAAACAAACAACATCACTGAAAATTTATAATGTCTTCCACGAAAAATAAGATCTATTCAACCTTACTGTGATAAAAAAAAAAAAAACACGAGGAAACGTGAGTGGAGCAGGCGCTTATGTTGATAACAACACGAAATGAAGTGAGAAGGGAAATGCTAGAAGACAATAAGAATAAAAATTTCCCGGCGGCGATGGGCGCTCGAACCCGCGACCTTACTGGTACGACAACTCCGCCTGGCCGGGGAGAGCGTGACTCTACCGTATGAGCTATCCACGATCCCGCGGGCCGTTTTGAGCTTATTTCACACAAAGTTTGACTTTCCCCCCCCCCCCCCCCACAGAGCATGGTAATATTATGCGAGGACTAACAAATTTTCTTTTTTTTTACACGTTGTCCAGAAAATCTCAACTTGACAAAAAAATCATAAACATGCGATTTTAACTCGAATAAAACTCATGATTTACGGTATTTTGACAAGTGGAGATAATCTAAATTGACCGATAATCGTAAATAATTTTTAAAATGGCATATTATGGTTAAAATGGCATTTTGTTAGTTTACGACAGTATAATGCATCACCAACACTATTCAACTCACAATATTCGTTTTCTTATTCTATCCTTACAATATGATATTGATATCAAATCAACAAAATCAATTTTCAACGTTAAGTTTAGCTGAATCAAGGTAGATAGACAAAAAATGGCATTACATTTTTCTTTTCTTTTCTTTTAAAAATGTTTTTGACTTCGATAAAACTAAATCAAAAATTAGATTGAGGGGTAGAGTAAAATACTTTTTTTTTGGGGGGGGGGGGGGGGAATCTTTAACATTTTTGTTGTTGTTGAAATCCGACCTGTGTTCTCATCACACACTCGCATGCTCATGCAACGTTTGGGATAAGGTTCTGAATTCCAAGACGGAAGAATGGAAGGATCCTCTACTCGCTGAATTCTAGCATGTGGGATTCCAGCACATGATGCAATACGACACGCCAGAGGTGGATGAACGAATCTTATCCACATAACAAGTCGTTGCTCCCCATGAGCATCGGATTTCGGCACGCTCGAATTCTACCATACCACCCACGCTTTATGGCTTCTCCCGTGAGCGTGCTAGAATCATGCGAGTACTGTATTATAACATTACGCCATTTACTGTTTGTCTAATTAACCATTATTGTAATAAATCAGCATTCCTTCATATCAATG
>NC_088360.1:4992296-5057296 GCF_034508935.2 Berghia stephanieae | reverse complement strand
AATACAATCAAACGACAAAAAAAAACAAAACATAATAGACTTATAATCAAAGATAAATGTAATAAGACCTTATGTAATGATAAAGAAATTATAAACACTATAAGCGTTTACTACACTGAGAAATACAAGGGTATTCAAAAAGTGGAACCATTCGAGTCTCCCCATTCAGAGCTTGAAACGCCTATAACGCCCCAAGAAATAAGTGAATCCATACAAAAGCTCAATAATAACAGATCGCCAGGTCTAGATGGTGTTAGAGCAGAAGAACTAAAATGTCTTGACGACGAAGGCACGCAAATACTATCTGATATGTATAATAAGATATTTAAGACAAAACAAGTTCTCAATATTGGGAGTGGAAAACTCATTCTGCTAAACAAACCAAATAAAAGGAAAGGCCCTTTGGAAAATTTGCGACCAATCATTTTATTATCCACGCCAAGAAAAGTTTTAAGCACTATCACGCTCAACAGAATTAGAGAAAAGGTAGAGGAATATCTTTCACCATCACAAAGCGGGTTTAGAAGAGATAGAAGCACTGCAGACATAGTATGGGCCCATCGATGGCTGAAAGCCAGAACGGGAAAATATAAGGAAGAATTTACCATACTTAGAATCGAGATGAGTTCAGCTTTCGACACCATATGTAGAACCAAGTTGTTATCAATCCTTGACTAATTCTTGGACAAAGATCACGCGAAGCTCATAAGATACCTATAATCAGATATTACATTACAATTTGAATCCGGTAGAGAATTAACAACAATATCAACCTCAATTGATCCCTTCAAGGAGACAGCTTGAGTCCAATTCTATTCACGATATACCTCGAATCGGCCATGAAAGATCTAAGACCGAAATTACCACCAATAAAGAAGATCACTCGTGAATTAATATACGCAGATGATGCAGACCTAATCTTTGAATCAGAACATCAAGCGAAAATATATACGCCAATAATATCAACTACCCTAGAAGCACGGAATCTTAAAGTGAATCAATCCAAAACAGAATATACAAAAATCTACAGAAATTTAAATGAATGGAAAAGTGTACTCAAACTAGGCAATTTGATCAACGAAAATGAAGACATCAGAAAGCGAAAGCAGCTGGCCATCAATGTATTCAACCAACTCCAAAATGTATGGAATAGAAATAACATAATCAGTGAAAATAAACGAATACAGATTTACGAGGCACTGATTATTCGGATATTGACCCCTATATAATGGTGGAACCTGGGACCTCACAAAAAAGAACTTAGAAAGTCTCGATTCATACCACCGCAAACAATTACGTCGCGTAATCGGAATCTATTGGCCAGAGATAATTACAAATACTGGTCTCTATGAAAATACCAGGGTCCAACGCCTGAGTACAATAATAAAAGAACAGCGATGCAGGCTATTTGGTCACATCTTTCGTCGAGAAGACAACATCCCAGCCCAAACTGCAATGACCACCAATATCAATAGTAACTACCCTGAACCAGGATCTCTCTACATATCATAAATTTCTGGATTCAGATGAGGCTGAATTAATCCCCGAAGAACTAAGAAATACTGCAGTGCCCTCATGCAACCTGTGCCTGACAGAGAAACTGGAAATACTTTTACACAACTACAGAAACAACACCTTAAACAAAATATCAGAACTAATGATAATCTAATAAATTCAAGCTCAAAACACAAAAGGTTAAATAAACCCCCCCCCCATTATAGTAATAATAATAATAATAATAATAATAATAATAATAATAATAATAATAATAATAATGATTATTACTAGTATTATTATTATT
This sequence comes from Berghia stephanieae, assembly GCF_034508935.2. NCBI lineage: Eukaryota > Metazoa > Mollusca > Gastropoda > Nudibranchia > Aeolidiidae > Berghia > Berghia stephanieae. The sequence goes on along the minus strand of NC_088360.1, from coordinate 5,055,495 downwards.
ATTATTATTATTATTATTATTATTATTATTATTATTATTATCATCATCATCATTATTATTATTATTATTATTATCATTATTATTATTATCATTATTATTATTACCATTATTATTATTATTATTATTATTATTATTATTATTATTATTATTATAATTACAATTATTAATTTTATTATTATTACCATCATTATTTTTACCACTATCATTAGAACTGGTATCCACCCTACCCCCTCGCCACCCCCCCCCCCCTTTTTTCCCCCAACGCAACCACATTCCACAACACACACACACACACACACATACACCAAACATACACGCAATGAGAACACACTACATCATGTCACCACATAACAACACTGATCACAACGGAAATAAGGACTCAAAATAAACATCGACCCTTAGGATGAAAAAAACACACTACGGACATTTAGCCGACTGACGACATGGAGATAATCGAAACACGTGTATCGGCCAAAATATGAGAGTGACTTTATTTATATTTTATATATATATATATTATTTCATTCAGAGTAGGTAAGTACGTCAGTATTTATCATGGACTACGGGATCACTTCAAAGGGAATTAACTCAGCCAGATGATAAATTCAATAATTTTGGAGTAGTCTTGCTTTCCTCGAGTGTTATTTCTACTCACAGAATTCTGTGTCTCTACCACATCACCGTCGATCCTAACCAGTAAGTACAGCTGCTAGTTAGATATATAAAACTGTCTTCAGTGTAGATTGTAAGTGGTCTTTGCTGCGATTTACGAATCCTGAGCCTGTATACAAACTCACAAACTCACGGTCTTGTGCATGTTGCTAGTCTCCTCTTTGTTTATATTTATGTGCTTCTGCTTTAGCCTGGTCGGGGGAGGTGCTATGGTTTGTTGAACACTGACAAAACACTTTTTTTCATTTTAGAAAAAGAGTTTTATATAGCTTGGGGTTCCTTTCCGATAGCTCAGTTGGTAGAACACTCGCTTCACACGCAAAGGGACCAAGATCGATCCCGGGTACAGTCGATATTTTTTCGGACTCCCCACTCCCCCCAGTTCCTGTCCACCCAGCAGTTAATGGGTAGCTGAGTCTGTTAGATTTGGCGGAAAGCACTTTGCTATAGACTCGCGACCTATCCAACTGACAGCAAGCAGTTGATATTGTCTGTTTCACGCTATAGAATCGGGGATAAACCCCGGCTCCACGGGCCCAACGGCTCTGAAGGACTACTCATTTATTTATTTTTTGAGCTTACGAAACTTTTAGGTCATTTCAACGCCAATAAAAATGATGATGATGAGGGAAATGCTCTGGAGATTGAAGTGTTTTTTTTTGTTTGTTTGTTTGTTGCTTTAGGTCTCTTCCAACACAATTGAGGTTATATGAGCGACCGCTGAAACAAAAAAACAAGCAATCTAACAAAAATAGTACAAATGTAAATCAAAATCATAACCTAAAGATATCATTAGCTAAATTATAAATAACCAAGAACAAACAGGCAGAAGATTTACAGAAAAAAAAAATCCCCTGTCAAAAATACAATCACAAACCAAAGAAGCAGGATAGGCTAGTAAAGAGAAGAAGAAACGACATCACTATCGGATCGTACACCCATGCGAACATCATAGGTATATGATTGAAGGGTGATGCTCCCATCCAACGACATCACTATCGGATCGTACACCCATGCGAACATCATAGGTATATGATTCAAGGGTGATGCTCCCATCCAACGACATCACTATCGGATCGTACACCCATGCGAACATCATAGGTATATGATTCAAGGGTGATGCTCCCATCCAACGACATCACTATCGGATCGTACACCCATGCGAACATCATAGGTATATGATTCAAGGGTGATGCTCCCATCCAACGACATCACTATCGGATCGTACACCCATGCGAACATCATAGGTATATGATTCAAGGGTGATGCTCCCATCCAACGACATCACTATCGGATCGTACACCCATGCGAACATCATAGGTATATGATTCAAGGGTGATGCTCCCATCCAACGACATCACTATCGGATCGTACACCCATGCGAACATCATAGGTATATGATTCAAGGGTGATGCTCCCATCCAACGACATCACTATCGGATCGTACACCCATGCGAACATCATAGGTATATGATTCAAGGGTGATGCTCCCATCCAACGACATCACTATCGGATCGTACACCCATGCGAACATCATAGGTATATGATTCAAGGGTGATGCTCCCATCCAACCACCCGCGAGATTGAAGTGAAAAGCCCTAAATAATAATAAACAGTAAGACAAAGCGGTCAGGTTCAAACAGGAAACAGAAGGGGATTCCATGAGCAGTCTGTTTTGTTTTGTTTTGTTTTTAAGGGTTTTACGGCGCTTGCAACACATTAAGGTCATATCAGCGACAGTAAAAAGGAAGAAAATGGGATAGTAAAAAGTTCTAGAATTACAATTAAAGCACAAAAGAAAAGGGAAGACAAAGAGGAACTGGTTCAAATAGGGAACAGATGTAGATTCCAAGAGCACACCGTCAAAGTACTTAGTTTGAGATCACCTAAAAGTCTCATCCAGACACAAGCACAGGTCCCAACTAAGAGGAATACACTCAAATGTTTACCAATCATATAATATAAAATGTAAACTAAACATAATACAATGCATAACAGAGAGATATTTACAAGGAAAGAAAATATCATCTCCCAAAACTATAATTATACATTCAACTGTTTCCCTCTCAGCTCAGGACTCCGACCAAGGTCAGGACAAAACCAAGCAATCTCATTCCAAGACAAAGACAGAAAGCAAATGGAAAACATAAGCGGGGATAGAAGACACCGCAAGTACCTCCCTGCCCGCTATGGGAGGTAGGAACCCCACCCAGCATGAGCAGTCTATCAATGTACCTATTGTAGGGTACCTACATGTCTCATTCAGGCTCAGGCACCGCTATGGTGGATACACGCATATATTTACAACGTATAATATATTCAAAACTAAAAATATCAATCGTGCAAATCATGACGTAACTCTAGTCGGCCATGGTGCAAATTAAAAAAAATAATAATAAAAAAAGAGAGAGAAAGAGAAAAAGAGTAAAAATAAAAAAGGAAATAAAAAAGAGAGCTTGAGAGAGAGAGAGAGAGAGAGAGAGAGAGAGAGAGAGAGAGAGAGAGAGAGAGAGAGAGAGAGAGATGATTTACTACGAAAAAAGAAAATCAGTCACCCAAAATACTCATACAATACATTTGACTGCTTCCCCCTCGGCCAATGAACCCTTCCAGGGCCATGTCAATACCAACTAATCTTTTCCCCAAGACAATGATAGAAAGCTACTGTGAAAAAGAAGTATAGGGGGATGGAAGACAAAGCAAAAGTGACCTCCCCGGCATTCATTGGAGGTCAAAAGACCAAAGCCAGCCTCAAACACGAGACGACAGGGAATTTCATGTTAATGGAAACATGACATTGTTGTTGATGTCGTCGACATTGTTGTCCTTTTGCATTAAAAAAATAAACAATCTGTGAAAATGGTGAAAGCGTTTAAAAATAAGTTCCCCATTACATTTTAATAATCGGGGTTAGTAAAGGTAAAGTGTCACAGTTTTACTGTGACCCTTGTAAAAATTTGTTGTTATCAATTGAAACAACGCGATTTCAATGTCGCAATGCGTCTAAATCTATATTATTACATATTATACATATATATATAAACGTATCTCCTCCCCGTCCCCCATATGATCTAAATGATATCTCATTCATTCTTTTTATGTTTAAATAGAAACAGAAATGATAAATATTATTTTTAAAAATAAAGAAACTCGTCATTCAATATTAGAACGGGATTTTATCAAAATTTTATTCGTGCTAAAATATCATATCAAAATTGTTTGTTTGTTCGTTTCTAAAGGTTTTGCGGCGCTTGCAATACATTTAGGTCATATAAGCACCAGTAAAATGAATAAAATGGGATAGTAAAAGTTCTACAATTGCAATTAAAGTACCCAAGAAAAAGTAAGACAAAGGGGAATTAGTTCAAATAGGAAACAGATGTAGATTCCAAGAGCCCTCGATCAATGTACTTAGTTTGAGATCACCTAAATGTCTCATCTTGACACAAGCACAGGTTCCCACTAAGAGGAATACACTCAAATGTTTACAAATCATACATCATATGTGTAAAACAATAATAATACAATGCATAACAGAGAGATGATTTACAAGAAGAAAAAAATATCCTCTTCCACACCTCGAACTATACATTTGACCTTGACTGTTTTCCTCCCAGCCAGGACAAAACCAAGTAATCTCATTCCAAGACAAAGAGAGAAAGCATGTTGTATGTTTGTTTTTGTATTTTAAGGGTTTTACGGCGCTTGCAACACATTTCGGTCATATCAGCGCCAGTAAAAAGGAAGAAAATTGGATAGTAAAAACATTCTAGATGTACAATTAAAAGGACTTGAGGAAAAAGTAAGACACGGGGAAATGGTTCAAATAGGGAACAGATGTAGATTCTAAGAACACACTATCAGTGTACTTAGTTTGAGATCACCTAAAAGTCTAAACCAGACACCAGCACGAGTCCCCACCAAGAGGAATACACTCAAATATTCACAAATCATATTAAAGAATATAAAAATAAATAAATAACAGCACATAACAGTGAGATGATTTACAAGGAAAAAAAATATCATCTCCCAAAAATATAACTACACATTCGACTATTTCCCTCCCAGCCAAGGACTCCGGCCAGGGTCAGTAATCTCATTCCAAGACAAAGACAGAGAACAATTGGAAAACAGATACAGGGGGATAGAAGACACAGCAAGTACCTCCCTGCCCACTATGGGAGGCCAGGAACCCCACCCAGATAACAAAATCTTTGTTTGTTTTTTTTTAAGGGTTTTACGGCGCTTGCAACACATTTAGGTTATATCAGCGCCAGTAAAAGGAAGAAAATGGAATAGTCGAAAGTTCTAGAATTACAATTAAAGCACCCAAGAGAGAGTAAGACACACACACACACAAAAAAAAAAAAAAAAAAAAAAAAAAAAAAAAAAAAAGAGAGAGAGAGGAGAGAGGAGAGAGAGAGAGAGAGAGAGAGAGAGAGAGAGAGAGAGAGAGAGAGAGAGAGAGAGAGAGAGAGAGAGAGAGAGAGAGAGAGAGAGAGAGAGAGATGATTTACTACGAAAAAAGAAAATCAGTCACCCAAAATACTCATACAATACATTTGACTGCTTCCCCTCGGCCAATGAACCCTTGCAGGGCCATGTCAATACCAACTAATCTTTTCCCCAAGACAATGATAGAAAGCTACTGTGAAAAAGAAGTATAGGGGGATGGAAGACAAAGCAAAAGTGACCTCCCCGGCATTCATTGGAGGTCAAAAGACCAAAGCCAGCCTCAAACACGAGACGACAGGGAATTTCATGTTAATGGAAACATGACATTGTTGTTGATGTCGTCGACATTGTTGTCCTTTTGCATTAAAAAAATAAACAATCTGTGAAAATGGTGAAAGCGTTTAAAATATAGTTCCCCATTACATTTTAATAATCGGGGTTAGTAAAGGTAAAGTGTCACAGTTTTACTGTCACCCTTGTAAAAATTTGTTGTTATCAATTGAAACAACGCGATTTCAATGTCGCAATGCGTCTAAATCTATATTATTACATATTATACATATATATATATAAACGTAGCTCCTCCCCGTCCCCCATATGATCTAAATGATATCTCATTCATTCTTTTTATGTTTAAATAGAAACAGAAATGATAAATATTATTTTTAAAAATAAAGAAACTCGTCATTCAATATTAGAACGGGATTTTATCAAAATTTTATTCGTGCTAAAATATCATATCAAAATTGTTTGTTTGTTCGTTTCTAAAGGTTTTGCGGCGCTTGCAATACATTTAGGTCATATAAGCACCAGTAAAATGAATAAAATGGGATAGTAAAAGTTCTACAATTGCAATTAAAGTACCCAAGAAAAAGTAAGACAAAGGGGAATTAGTTCAAATAGGAAACAGATGTAGATTCCAAGAGCCCTCTATCAATGTACTTAGTTTGAGATCACCTAAATGTCTCATCTTGACACAAGCACAGGTTCCCACTAAGAGGAATACACTCAAATGTTTACAAATCATACATCATATGTGTAAAACAATAATAATACAATGCATAACAGAGAGATGATTTACAAGAAGAAAAAAATATCCTCTTCCAACCTCCAACTATACATTTGACCTTGACTGTTTTCCTCCCAGCCAGGACAAAACCAAGTAATCTCATTCCAAGACAAAGAGAGAAAGCATGTTGTATGTTTGTTTTTGTATTTTAAGGGTTTTACGGCGCTTGCAACACATTTCGGTCATATCAGCGCCAGTAAAAAGGAAGAGAAAATTGGATAGTAAAAACATTCTAGATGTACAATTAAAAGGACTTGAGGAAAAAGTAAGACAAGGGGAAATGGTTCAAATAGGGAACAGATGTAGATTCTAAGAACACACTATCAGTGTACTTAGTTTGAGATCACCTAAAAGTCTAAACCAGACACCAGCACGAGTCCCCACCAAGAGGAATACACTCAAATATTCACAAATCATATTAAAGAATATAAAATAAATAAATAACAGCACATAACAGTGAGATGATTTACAAGGAAAAAAAAATATCATCTCCCAAAAATATAACTACACATTCGACTATTTCCCTCCCAGCCAAGGACTCCGGCCAGGGTCAGTAATCTCATTCCAAGACAAAGACAGAGAACAATTGGAAAACAGATACAGGGGGATAGAAGACACAGCAAGTACCTCCCTGCCCACTATGGGAGGCCAGGAACCCCACCCAGATAACAAAATCTTTGTTTGTTTTTTTTTTAAGGGTTTTACGGCGCTTGCAACACATTTAGGTTATATCAGCGCCAGTAAAAGGAAGAAAATGGAATAGTCGAAAGTTCTAGAATTACAATTAAAGCACCCAAGAGAGAGTAAGACACACACACACACACAAAAAAAAAAAAAAAAAAAAAAAAAGAAGGGGAGAGAGAGAGAGAGAGAGGAGAGAGAGAGAGAGAGAGAGAGAGAGAGAAGAGGAGAGAGGAGAGAGGAGAGAGGAGAGAGAGAGAGAGAGAGAGAGATGATTTACTACGAAAAAAGAAAATCAGTCACCCAAAATACTCATACAATACATTTGACTGCTTCCCCTCGGCCAATGAACCCTTCCAGGGCCATGTCAATACCAACTAATCTTTTCCCCAAGACAATGATAGAAAGCTACTGTGAAAAAGAAGTATAGGGGGATGGAAGACAAAGCAAAAGTGACCTCCCGGCATTCATTGGAGGTCAAAAGACCAAAGCCAGCCTCAAACACGAGACGACAGGGAATTTCATGTTAATGGAAACATGACATTGTTGTTGATGTCGTCGACATTGTTGTCCTTTTGCATTAAAAAATAAACAATCTGTGAAAATGGTGAAAGCGTTTAAAAATAAGTTCCCCATTACATTTTAATAATCGGGGTTAGTAAAGGTAAAGTGTCACAGTTTTACTGTGACCCTTGTAAAAATTTGTTGTTATCAATTGAAACAACGCGATTTCAATGTCGCAATGCGTCTAAATCTATATTATTACATATTATACATACACTTATATATATATATATTATTATATATATATATATATATTATATATAACGTAGCTCCTCCCCGTCCCCATATGATCTAAATGATATCTCATTCATTCTTTTTATGTTTAAATAGAAACAGAAATGATAAATATTATTTTTAAAAATAAAGAAACTCGTCATTCAATATTAGAACGGGATTTTATCAAAATTTTATTCGTGCTAAAATATCATATCAAAATTGTTTGTTTGTTCGTTTCTAAAGGTTTTGCGGCGCTTGCAATACATTTAGGTCATATAAGCACCAGTAAAATGAATAAAATGGGATAGTAAAAGTTCTACAATTGCAATTAAAGTACCCAAGAAAAAGTAAGACAAAGGGGAATTAGTTCAAATAGGAAACAGATGTAGATTCCAAGAGCCCTCTATCAATGTACTTAGTTTGAGATCACCTAAATGTCTCATCTTGACACAAGCACAGGTTCCCACTAAGAGGAATACACTCAAATGTTTACAAATCATACATCATATGTGTAAAACAATAATAATACAATGCATAACAGAGAGATGATTTACAAGAAGAAAAAAATATCCTCTTCCAAACCTCCAACTATACATTTGACCTTGACTGTTTTCCTCCCAGCCAGGACAAAACCAAGTAATCTCATTCCAAGACAAAGAGAGAAAGCATGTTGTATGTTTGTTTTTGTATTTTAAGGGTTTTACGGCGCTTGCAACACATTTCGGTCATATCAGCGCCAGTAAAAAGGAAGAAAATTGGATAGTAAAAACATTCTAGATGTACAATTAAAAGGACTTGAGGAAAAAGTAAGACAAGGGGAAATGGTTCAAATAGGGAACAGATGTAGATTCTAAGAACACACTATCAGTGTACTTAGTTTGAGATCACCTAAAAGTCTAAACCAGACACCAGCACGAGTCCCCACCAAGAGGAATACACTCAAATATTCACAAATCATATTAAAGAATATAAAAATAAAATAAATAACAGCACATAACAGTGAGATGATTTACAAGGAAAAAAAATATCATCTCCCAAAATATAACTACACATTCGACTATTTCCTCCCAGCCAAGGACTCCGGCCAGGGTCAGTAATCTCATTCCAAGACAAAGACAGAGAACAATTGGAAAACAGATACAGGGGGATAGAAGACACAGCAAGTACCTCCCTGCCCACTATGGGAGGCCAGGAACCCACCCAGATAACAAAATCTTTGTTTGTTTTTTTTTAAAGGGTTTTACGGCGCTTGCAACACATTTAGGTTATATCAGCGCCAGTAAAAGGAAGAAAATGGAATAGTCGAAGTTAGTTCTAAGAATTAAAGTTAAACACACCAAAAGAAAAAAAACAAAAAAAAAAAAAAAAAAAAAGAAAAAGAGAAGAGAGAGAAGAGAGAGAGGAGAGAGAGAGAGGAGAGAGAGGAGGAGAGGATGAGAGAGAGTGAGAGGAGGAGAGGAGAGAGAGAGGAGAGAGAGAGAGAGGAGAGAGGAGGAGAGAGAGAGAGAGAGAGAGGAGAGAGAGAGGGAGAGAGAGAGAGAGAGGAGAGAGGAGAAGAGAGAGAGGAATGATTTACTACGAAAAAAGAAAATCAGTCACCAAAATACTCATACAATACATTTGACTGCTTCCCCTCGGCCAATGAACCCTTCAGGGCCATGTCAATACCAACTAATCTTTTCCCAAGACAATGATAGAAAGCTACTGTGAAAAAGAAGTATAGGGGGATGGAAGACAAAGCAAAAGTGACCTCCCGGCATTCATTGGAGGTCAAAAGACCAAAGCCAGCCTCAAACACGAGACGACAGGGAATTTCATGTTAATGGAAACATGACATTGTTGTTGATGTCGTCGACATTGTTGTCCTTTTGCATTAAAAAAATAACAATCTGTGAAAATGGTGAAAGCGTTTAAAATAAGTTCCCCATTACATTTTAATAATCGGGGTTAGTAAAGGTAAAGTGTCACAGTTTTACTGTACCCTTGTAAAAATTTGTTGTTATCAATTGAAACAACGCGATTTCAATGTCGCAATGCGTCTAAATCTATATTATTACATATTATACATACACTTATTATTATATATATATATTATATATATATATATATATATATATATATATATATATATTAAACGTAGCTCCTCCCGTCCCCATATGATCTAAATGATATCTCATTCATTCTTTTTATGTTTAAATAGAAACAGAAATGATAAATATTATTTTTAAAAATAAAGAAACTCGTCATTCAATATTAGAACGGGATTTTATCAAAATTTTATTCGTGCTAAAATATCATATCAAAATTGTTTGTTTGTTCGTTTCTAAAGGTTTTGCGGCGCTTGCAATACATTTAGGTCATATAAGCACCAGTAAAATGAATAAAATGGGATAGTAAAAGTTCTACAATTGCAATTAAAGTACCCAAGAAAAAGTAAGACAAAGGGGAATTAGTTCAAATAGGAAACAGATGTAGATTCCAAGAGCCCTCTATCAATGTACTTAGTTTGAGATCACCTAAATGTCTCATCTTGACACAAGCACAGGTTCCCACTAAGAGGAATACACTCAAATGTTTACAAATCATACATCATATGTGTAAAACAATAATAATACAATGCATAACAGAGAGATGATTTACAAGAAGAAAAAAATATCCTCTTCCAAACCTCCAACTATACATTTGACCTTGACTGTTTTCCTCCCAGCCAGGACAAAACCAAGTAATCTCATTCCAAGACAAAGAGAGAAAGCATGTTGTATGTTTGTTTTTGTATTTTAAGGGTTTTACGGCGCTTGCAACACATTTCGGTCATATCAGCGCCAGTAAAAAGGAAGAAAATTGGATAGTAAAAACATTTAGATGTACAATTAAAAGGACTTGAGGAAAAAGTAAGACAAGGGGAAATGGTTCAAATAGGGAACAGATGTAGATTCTAAGAACACACTATCAGTGTACTTAGTTTGAGATCACCTAAAAGTCTAAACCAGACACCAGCACGAGTCCCACCAAGAGGAATACACTCAAATATTCACAAATCATATTAAAGAATATAAAAATAAATAAATAACAGCACATAACAGTGAGATGATTTACAAGGAAAAAAAATATCATCTCCAAAAATATAACTACACATTCGACTATTTCCCTCCCAGCAAGGACTCGGCCAGGGTCAGTAATCTCATTCCAAGACAAAGACAGAGAACAATTGGAAAACAGATACAGGGGGATAGAAGACACAGCAAGTACCTCCCTGCCACTATGGGAGGCCAGGAACCCACCCAGATAACAAAATCTTTGTTTGTTTTTTTTTTAAGGGTTTTACGGCGCTTGCAAACATTTAGGTTATATCAGCGCCAGTAAAAGGAAGAAAATGGAATAGTCGAAAGTTCTAGAATTACAATTAAAGCACCAAGAGAGAGTAAGACACACCACACACACACAAAAAAAAAAAAAAAAAAAAAAAAAAAAAAGAGAGAGAGGAGAGAGAGAGAGAGAGGAGAGAGAGAGAGAGAGAGAGAGAGAGGAGGAGAGAGGAGAGGAGGAGAGAGAGAGAGAGAGAGAGAGGAGGAGAGAGAGAGAGAGGAGAGAGAGAGAGAGAGGAGAGGAGGGAGGGGGGAGAGGAGAAGAGAGGAGAGAGAGAGAGAGAGAGAGAGAGAGAGAGAGATGATTTACTACGAAAAAAGAAAATCAGTCACCAAAATACTCATACAATACATTTGACTGCTTCCCCTCGGCCAATGAACCCTTCAGGGCCATGTCAATACCAACTAATCTTTTCCCAAGACAATGATAGAAAGCTACTGTGAAAAGAAGTATAGGGGGATGGAAGACAAAGCAAAAGTGACCTCCCGGCATTCATTGGAGGTCAAAAGACCAAAGCCAGCCTCAAACACGAGACGACAGGGAATTTCATGTTAATGGAAACATGACATTGTTGTTGATGTCGTCGACATTGTTGTCCTTTTGCATTAAAAAAATAAACAATCTGTGAAAATGGTGAAAGCGTTTAAAAATAAGTTCCCATTACATTTTAATAATCGGGGTTAGTAAAGGTAAAGTGTCACAGTTTTACTGTCACCCTTGTAAAAATTTGTTGTTATCAATTGAAACAACGCGATTTCAATGTCGCAATGCGTCTAAATCTATATTATTACATATTATAATACACTTATATATTATATTATATTATATATATATATATTATATATATATATATATATTATATATATATATAACGTAGCTCCTCCCGTCCCCCATATGATCTAAATGATATCTCATTCATTCTTTTTATGTTTAAATAGAAACAGAAATGATAAATATTATTTTTAAAAATAAAGAAACTCGTCATTCAATATTAGAACGGGATTTTATCAAAATTTTATTCGTGCTAAAATATCATATCAAAATTGTTTGTTTGTTCGTTTCTAAAGGTTTTGCGGCGCTTGCAATACATTTAGGTCATATAAGCACAGTAAAATGAATAAAATGGGATAGTAAAAGTTCTACAATTGCAATTAAAGTACCCAAGAAAAAGTAAGACAAAGGGGAATTAGTTCAAATAGGAAACAGATGTAGATTCCAAGAGCCCTCTATCAATGTACTTAGTTTGAGATCACCTAAATGTCTCATCTTGACACAAGCACAGGTTCCCACTAAGAGGAATACACTCAAATGTTTACAAATCATACATCATATGTGTAAAACAATAATAATACAATGCATAACAGAGAGATGATTTACAAGAAGAAAAAAATATCCTCTTCCAAACCTCCAACTATACATTTGACCTTGACTGTTTTCCTCCCAGCCAGGACAAAACCAAGTAATCTCATTCCAAGACAAAGAGAGAAAGCATGTTGTATGTTTGTTTTTGTATTTTAAGGGTTTTACGGCGCTTGCAACACATTTCGGTCATATCAGCGCCAGTAAAAAGGAAGAAAATTGGATAGTAAAAACATTCTAGATGTACAATTAAAAGGACTTGAGGAAAAAGTAAGACAAGGGGAAATGGTTCAAATAGGGAACAGATGTAGATTCTAAGAACACACTATCAGTGTACTTAGTTTGAGATCACCTAAAAGTCTAAACCAGACACCAGCACGAGTCCCCACCAAGAGGAATACACTCAAATATTCACAAATCATATTAAAGAATATAAAAATAAATAAATAACAGCACATAACAGTGAGATGATTTACAAGGAAAAAAAATATCATCTCCCAAAAATAACTACACATTCGACTATTTCCCTCCCAGCCAAGGACTCCGGCCAGGGTCAGTAATCTCATTCCAAGACAAAGACAGAGAACAATTGGAAAACAGATACAGGGGGATAGAAGACACAGCAAGTACCTCCCTGCCCACTATGGGAGGCCAGGAACCCCACCCAGATAACAAAATCTTTGTTTGTTTTTTTTTAAAGGGTTTTACGGCGCTTGCAACACATTTAGGTTATATCAGCGCCAGTAAAAGGAAGAAAATGGAATAGTCGAAAGTTCTAGAATTACAATTAAAGCACCCAAGAGAGAGTAAGAACACCCCACACACAAAAAAAAAAAAAAAAAAAAAAAAAGAGAGAGAGAGAGAGAGAGAGAGAGGAGAGAGAGAGAGAGAGAGAGAGAGAGAGAGGAGAGGGAGAGAGAGAGGAGAGAGAGAGGAGAGGAGGGAGAGAGAGAGAGAGGGAAGAGAGAGGAGGAGGAGGAGAGAGAGGGGGAAGAGGAGGAGAAGAGAGAGAGATGAGAGGAGATTTACTACGAAAAAAGAAAATCAGTCACCCAAAATACTCATACAATACATTTGACTGCTTCCCCTCGGCCAATGAACCCTTCCAGGGCCATGTCAATACCAACTAATCTTTTCCCAAGACAATGATAGAAAGCTACTGTGAAAAAGAAGTATAGGGGGATGGAAGACAAAGCAAAAGTGACCTCCCCGGCATTCATTGGAGGTCAAAAGACCAAAGCCAGCCTCAAACACGAGACGACAGGGAATTTCATGTTAATGGAAACATGACATTGTTGTTGATGTCGTCGACATTGTTGTCCTTTTGCATTAAAAAAATAAACAATCTGTGAAAATGGTGAAAGCGTTTAAAAATAAGTTCCCCATTACATTTTAATAATCGGGGTTAGTAAAGGTAAAGTGTCACAGTTTTACTGTCACCCTTGTAAAAATTTGTTGTTATCAATTGAAACAACGCGATTTCAATGTCGCAATGCGTCTAAATCTATATTATTACATATTATACATACACTTATATATATATATATATATATATATATATTATATATATATATATATATATATAAACGTAGCTCCTCCCGTCCCCCATATGATCTAAATGATATCTCATTCATTCTTTTTATGTTTAAATAGAAACAGAAATGATAAATATTATTTTTAAAAATAAAGAAACTCGTCATTCAATATTAGAACGGGATTTTATCAAAATTTTATTCGTGCTAAAATATCATATCAAAATTGTTTGTTTGTTCGTTTCTAAAGGTTTTGCGGCGCTTGCAATACATTTAGGTCATATAAGCACCAGTAAAATGAATAAAATGGGATAGTAAAAGTTCTACAATTGCAATTAAAGTACCCAAGAAAAAGTAAGACAAAGGGGAATTAGTTCAAATAGGAAACAGATGTAGATTCCAAGAGCCCTCTATCAATGTACTTAGTTTGAGATCACCTAAATGTCTCATCTTGACACAAGCACAGGTTCCACTAAGAGGAATACACTCAAATGTTTACAAATCATACATCATATGTGTAAAACAATAATAATACAATGCATAACAGAGAGATGATTTACAAGAAGAAAAAAATATCCTCTTCCAAACCCCCAACTATACATTTGACCTTGACTGTTTTCCTCCCAGCCAGGACAAAACCAAGTAATCTCATTCCAAGACAAAGAGAGAAAGCATGTTGTATGTTTGTTTTTGTATTTTAAGGGTTTTACGGCGCTTGCAACACATTTCGGTCATATCAGCGCCAGTAAAAAGGAAGAAAATTGGATAGTAAAAACATTCTAGATGTACAATTAAAAGGACTTGAGGAAAAAGTAAGACAAGGGGAAATGGTTCAAATAGGGAACAGATGTAGATTCTAAGAACACACTATCAGTGTACTTAGTTTGAGATCACCTAAAAGTCTAAACCAGACACCAGCACGAGTCCCCACCAAGAGGAATACACTCAAATATTCACAAATCATATTAAAGAATATAAAAATAAATAAATAACAGCACATAACAGTGAGATGATTTACAAGGAAAAAAAATATCATCTCCCAAAAATATAACTACACATTCGACTATTTCCCTCCCAGCCAAGGACTCCGGCCAGGGTCAGTAATCTCATTCCAAGACAAAGACAGAGAACAATTGGAAAACAGATACAGGGGGATAGAAGACACAGCAAGTACCTCCCTGCCCACTATGGGAGGCCAGGAACCCACCAGATAACAAAATCTTTGTTTGTTTTTTTTTTAAGGGTTTTACGGCGCTTGCAACACATTTAGGTTATATCAGCGCCAGTAAAAGGAAGAAAATGGAATAGTCGAAAGTTCTAGAATTACAATTAAAGCACCCAAGAGAGAGTAAGACACACACACACACACACAAAAAAAAAAAAAAAAAAAAAAAAAAGAGAGGAGAGAGAGGAGAGAGAGAGAGAGAGAGAAGAGAGAGAGAGAGAGAGAGAGGAGAGAGAGAGAGAGAGGAGTGAGAGGAGGAGAGAGAGAGAGAGAGAAGGGAGAGAGGAGAGAGAGAGAGAGAGGAGAGAGAGAGAGAGAGAGGGAGAGAGAGAGGAGAGAGAGTGAAGAAAGAAATCAGTCACGCAAAATGAGGGAATGAGAGTAGAGATGAAGAGAGAATTAGAGAATGAAGGAAAGAGTGAGAAGAAGATAGGAGGGATGGAGAGAAGAAGAGAAGTGATCGGATATGGAGAGAGAGAGGAGAGGGAGAGAGAGAGAGAGAGAGGAGATGAGAGAGAGAGAGAGAGAGAGAGAGAGAGATGATTTACTACGAAAAAAGAAAATCAGTCACCCAAAATACTCATACAATACATTTGACTGCTTCCCCTCGGCAATGAACCCTTCCAGGGCCATGTCAATACAACTATCTTTTCCCCAAGACAATGATAGAAAGCTACTGTGAAAAGAGTATAGGGGGATGGAGACAAAGCAAAAGTGACCTCCCGGCATTCATTGGAGGTCAAAAGACCAAAGCCAGCCTCAAACACGAGACGACAGGGAATTTCATGTTAATGGAAACATGACATTGTTGTTGATGTCGTCGACATTGTTGTCCTTTTGCATTAAAAAAATAAACAATCTGTGAAAATGGTGAAAGCGTTTAAAAATAAGTTCCCATTACATTTTAATAATCGGGGTTAGTAAAGGTAAAGTGTCACAGTTTTACTGTCACCCTTGTAAAAATTTGTTGTTATCAATTGAAACAACGCGATTTCAATGTCGCAATGCGTCTAAATCATATTATTACATATTATACATACACTTATATATATATATATATATATATTATATATATTATATATATATATATATATAACGTAGCTCCTCCCCGTCCCCATATGATCTAAATGATATCTCATTCATTCTTTTTATGTTTAAATAGAAACAGAAATGATAAATATTATTTTTAAAAATAAAGAAACTCGTCATTCAATATTAGAACGGGATTTTATCAAAATTTTATTCGTGCTAAAATATCATATCAAAATTGTTTGTTTGTTCGTTTCTAAAGGTTTTGCGGCGCTTGCAATACATTTAGGTCATATAAGCACCAGTAAAATGAATAAAATGGGATAGTAAAAGTTCTACAATTGCAATTAAAGTACCCAAGAAAAAGTAAGACAAAGGGGAATTAGTTCAAATAGGAAACAGATGTAGATTCCAAGAGCCCTCTATCAATGTACTTAGTTTGAGATCACCTAAATGTCTCATCTTGACACAAGCACAGGTTCCCACTAAGAGGAATACACTCAAATGTTTACAAATCATACATCATATGTGTAAAACAATAATAATACAATGCATAACAGAGAGATGATTTACAAGAAGAAAAAAATATCCTCTTCCAAACCTCCAACTATACATTTGACCTTGACTGTTTTCCTCCCAGCCAGGACAAAACCAAGTAATCTCATTCCAAGACAAAGAGAGAAAGCATGTTGTATGTTTGTTTTTGTATTTTAAGGGTTTTACGGCGCTTGCAACACATTTCGGTCATATCAGCGCCAGTAAAAAGGAAGAAAATTGGATAGTAAAAACATTCTAGATGTACAATTAAAAGGACTTGAGGAAAAAGTAAGACAAGGGGAAATGGTTCAAATAGGGAACAGATGTAGATTCTAAGAACACACTATCAGTGTACTTAGTTTGAGATCACCTAAAAGTCTAAACCAGACACCAGCACGAGTCCCCACCAAGAGGAATACACTCAAATATTCACAAATCATATTAAAGAATATAAAAATAAATAAATAACAGCACATAACAGTGAGATGATTTACAAGGAAAAAAAATATCATCTCCCAAAAATATAACTACACATTCGACTATTTCCCTCCCAGCCAAGGACTCCGGCCAGGGTCAGTAATCTCATTCCAAGACAAAGACAGAGAACAATTGGAAAACAGATACAGGGGGATAGAAGACACAGCAAGTACCTCCCTGCCCACTATGGGAGGCCAGGAACCCCACCCAGATAACAAAATCTTTGTTTGTTTTTTTTTAAAGGGTTTTACGGCGCTTGCAACACATTTAGGTTATATCAGCGCCAGTAAAAGGAAGAAAATGGAATAGTCGAAAGTTCTAGAATTACAATTAAAGCACCCAAGAGAGAGTAAGACACACACACACAACACACAAAAAAAAAAAAAAAAAAAAAAAAAAAAAAGAGGAGAGAAAAGAGAAGAGAGGAGAGAGAGAGAGAAGAGAGAGAGAAGAGAGAGAGGAGAGAGAGAGGGAGAGAGAGAGAGAGAGAGAGAGAGGAGGAGAGAGGAGAGAGAGAGAGAGGAGGAGAGAGGAGAGAGAGGAGAGAGAGAGAGAGGAGAGAGAGAGAGAGAGAGAGAGAGAGAGAGAGATGATTTACTACGAAAAAAGAAAATCAGTCACCCAAAATACTCATACAATACATTTGACTGCTTCCCCCTCGGCCAATGAACCCTTCCAGGGCCATGTCAATACCAACTAATCTTTTCCCCAAGACAATGATAGAAAGCTACTGTGAAAAAGAAGTATAGGGGGATGGAAGACAAAGCAAAAGTGACCTCCCGGCATTCATTGGAGGTCAAAAGACCAAAGCCAGCCTCAAACACGAGACGACAGGGAATTTCATGTTAATGGAAACATGACATTGTTGTTGATGTCGTCGACATTGTTGTCCTTTTGCATTAAAAAAATAAACAATCTGTGAAAATGGTGAAAGCGTTTAAAAATAAGTTCCCCATTACATTTTAATAATCGGGGTTAGTAAAGGTAAAGTGTCACAGTTTTACTGTGACCCTTGTAAAAATTTGTTGTTATCAATTGAAACAACGCGATTTCAATGTCGCAATGCGTCTAAATCTATATTATTACATATTATACATACACTTATATATATATATTATATATATATATATATTATATATATTATATATATATATAAAAACGTAGCTCCTCCCCGTCCCCCATATGATCTAAATGATATCTCATTCATTCTTTTTATGTTTAAATAGAAACAGAAATGATAAATATTATTTTTAAAAATAAAGAAACTCGTCATTCAATATTAGAACGGGATTTTATCAAAATTTTATTCGTGCTAAAATATCATATCAAAATTGTTTGTTTGTTCGTTTCTAAAGGTTTTGCGGCGCTTGCAATACATTTAGGTCATATAAGCACCAGTAAAATGAATAAAATGGGATAGTAAAAGTTCTACAATTGCAATTAAAGTACCCAAGAAAAAGTAAGACAAAGGGGAATTAGTTCAAATAGGAAACAGATGTAGATTCCAAGAGCCCTCTATCAATGTACTTAGTTTGAGATCACCTAAATGTCTCATCTTGACACAAGCACAGGTTCCCACTAAGAGGAATACACTCAAATGTTTACAAATCATACATCATATGTGTTAAAACAATAATAATACAATGCATAACAGAGAGATTTTTTACAAGAAAAAAAAAATATCCTTTTCCCAAACCTCCAACTTCCCATTTGACTGACTTTTCCCCCCAGCCAGGACAAAACCCAAAAGTAAATTCTTCCCAAAGACAAAGAGAGAAAGATGTTGTTGTTTTTTTTTGTTTTTTAAGGGTTTTTCGGCGTTGCAACAATTTCGGTCTATCAGCCCCAAAAAAAAAGGAAAGAAAATTGGATAGTAAAAAAATTTAGATGTAAAATTAAAAGGACTTGAGGAAAAAGTAAGACAGGGGAAAATGGTTCAAATGGGGAAAACAGATGTGTTTCTAAAAACCATATCAGTGTACTTAGTTTGGATCACCAAAAAGTCAAAAACAGACACCAGCACGAGTCCCCCAAGAGGAATCACTCAAATATTCACAAATCATATTAAAGATATAAAATAAATAATAACAGCACATAACAGTGAGAGATTTACAAGGAAAAAAAAATTATCCCCCAAAAATTAAACCATTGGGACTTTTTCCCCCCCAGCCGGGGACTCGGCCAGGGTCATTTAAATTTTTCCAAGACAAAGACAGAAAACAAGGGGGAAAAAACAGATACGGGGGAAGAAGACACAGAAAGTACCCCTCCCCACTATGGGAGGCCGGAACCCCACCCAGATAACAAAATTTTTGTTTTTTTTTTTTTAAAGGGTTTTACGGGCTTGCAACCATTTATTTTATCAGCGCCAGAAAAAAGGAAAGAAAAGGGAATATTTCAAAAGTTCAGAATTAAAATTTAAAAGCACCCAAGGAGTAAGACACCACACACACACACAAAAAAAAAAAAAAAAACTTAAAAATTTCAGAAAATAAAGGGAAAAACCCCTTTGATAAAAAAATTAAAAATATGTTTTTGAAAAAAATTGCAATGTTTTAGTTTTGTTTTAAAAAATTTTTTTGTTTGTTTGTTGTTTTTAGGTCTTTTTTCCCCAAACCCCAATTTGTTTTTATATGAGAGGACCGTTTTGAAACAAAAAAAAAAGCAATCTAACAAACATAGTAAAAAAGGGAAATAAAAATCTTTCCAAAAGGGATATCATAAGCTAAATTTTTAAATTTAACCAAGAACAACGGCAAAAGATTTACGGGAAAAAAAAAATTTTTCCCGGGTAAAAAATAAAATCAAAAACCAAAAAAAGAAGCAGGATAGGCTAGTAGGGGAAGAAGAAGAAACGACTTTCACTTTGGATCGTACACCCATGCAAAACATCATAGGTTATGATTAAAGGGGTTTGTGTTTTGTTTAGTTTTTTGCATTACTTGATTTTTTGTTTTTTTTTTTTTTGGGGGTTTTTCGGTGTTGCAATCATCAAGGTCATATCAGCCCATTTAAAAAGGAAGGAAAAAAAAAAAAGGGTCTTTGTACCTTTCCAAAATTTTAAAAATTTTTTGCTTTTGGCCAGGGAAACCCTTGAAAAGCAATTGGGGGAAAACTTTTTGTGGAAAATTGCGCTATATAGAGCTAAAATTTATTTAAAAAATATTGCAAATTTCTAACATGTCTATCTTCATTTGCACTTATTTTATGTATTTATTTATTTTTATATATTTTTGTTTTTTGTTTGTTTTTTAAGGGGTTTTTTTTACGGCGCTTGCAACACATTTAGGTCATATCAGCGCCCTTTAAAAAAATAAGGAAAGAAAAATGGGATATTTAAAAAGTTCTAGAATTAAATTAAAGCCCAGAAAAAAGAAGGGACTAGGGGAAACTGGAATAGGGATGATGTAGATTCCAAGGCTACCACCCATGTCTTAGTTTGAAATCACCTATAAGTCTCATCCGTACACAAG
The DNA here is from genome assembly GCF_034508935.2 of Berghia stephanieae. Lineage (NCBI taxonomy): Eukaryota > Metazoa > Mollusca > Gastropoda > Nudibranchia > Aeolidiidae > Berghia > Berghia stephanieae. The sequence goes on along the minus strand of NC_088360.1, from coordinate 5,034,840 downwards.
CACAAAATCCAACAAAGAGGAATACACTCAAATGCTAACATTATACATTCAAAATAACAAATATAATAATACATAACAGAGAGATGATTTACAAGGAAAAAAAATATCATCTCCCAAAACAATAACAATGCATTTGACTGTTTCCCTCTCAGCTAGGACTCCGGCCAGTGCCAGGACAAAACGAAGTAATCTCATTCCAAGACAAAGACAGAAAACAATTGGAAAACAGATACAGGGGGATAGAAGACAAAACAAGTACCTCCCTGCCCACTTTGGGAGGTCGGGAACCCCGCCCAGTAATTTATTTTTAAAAATCAAGTGCAATAAGAATATTACTACTGTAATGGAACATATTTTGTATAATGGAATGGATTTTTAAAAAAACCAGCACAGCCCTGTACAGTACAATGCACAACTTCGAATGAGGAAGACTATTTACGAGGTGCCATTTTACAGAATATTTTAGCAAAATCAAGTAACAGCAAAAGTAGAAATGCATATGTCAGACAAATCAAACAGTTCATTCATTCTCAAGATAATCTAGGATATGTTTGTTTTGTTTTTAAGTGTTTTACGGCGCTTGCAACACGTTAAGGTCATATCAGCGCCAGTAAAAAGTAAGAAAATGGGATAGTAAACAATTATAGAATTACAATTAAGGCACCCAAGAAAAGGTAAGACAAAGGGAAGTTGGTTCAAATAAGCAGATGTAGATTCCAAGAGCACACTATCAAAGTACTTAGTTTGAGATCATCTCAAATTCTCATCCAGACACAAGCACAGGTCCCCACTAAAAGGAATACACTCAAATGTTTACAAAGCATATATAATCTGTAAAACAAAACAAAATACATTACATAACAGAGAGATGATTTACAATTACAAGGGAAAAAAATATCATCTCCCAAAACTAACTATACGTTTGACTGTTTCCCTCTCAGCCAGGGTATCCAGCCAGGGCCAGGACAAAACCAAATAATCTCATTCCAATACAAAGACAGAAAGCAAGTTGGAAAACAGATATAAGACACAGTAAGTGCCTCCCTGTCCACTACGAAGGTCAGGGAACCCCACTCACAGATATAGGGGGATAGAGAACCCCACCCACAGATATAGGGGTATAGAAGACACAGTAAGTGCCACCCTGCCCACTATGGGAGGTTAGGAATCCCACCCAGGTATAAGGGGATAGAAGACACAGTAAATACCTCCCTGCCCACTATGGGAGGTCAGGAACCCCACCCACAGATATAGGGGGATAGAAGACACAGTATGTGTCACCGTAGCCATCGTTAACATATAGCCTGGCACAAGAACCCTCTAGGACTGGCAGTTTTACATCATTTTTTAGTTTTGTGTAGTGTCTAGTGAGTTGTCGTTAGTAGAGCTCATGGAAACAAGTTATTTCATTGGTTGAACTATTGAATACAACTCACGATTTATTTTCTTTGTGGCAAAAGACTGGCATTTTGACGTCATTTTTTGGTCAGTGTCAGGCTATAACTTTACGATGGCTACGGTGTCACCCTGCCCACTATGGGAGGCCAGGAACCCCACACAGATATAAAGGGATAGAAGACACAGTAAGTACCTCCCTGCAAACTATAGGAACTCAGGAACCCCACCCAGAATCTAGGATATGTATCTAAAATGGCTTATACAATTGCAGACAGGAAGTATGGTTGAAAGCAGAGCTCTTTTAGTTATTTGTCATTTTTACAAACTAATTAAAATGAAGCATGTGTCAAAATAATTTGAAATCCAAATTCTGGTTGGAAATGTGACAGTGATTCATCACCTCAAAACAGCATTATGCAGGGTTGAATTAGAAGATGAAAATTAAATTTACAGCCGAACATTATGAGAGACTTCTGCTTAAGTTTATCTGTGTTGTTAAGGTGACAATTAAGGGAGCAGGCACTAGAGTAATATAAAGATCTGAAAAAAGTGTGTAAAGTGGGAAACGGTAGGGGCTGCTTGAAGTCGGTGATCGTGAAAATACTAACGAAAGAGTAAAAATGGAGAGGCTTCATATATGGGAACACAACGGATAATGGACGTTTGGGGTACAAACCCTTCATCAGCACAACAATACACAAATCAAAGTGGAAAAACAAATAAAATAAAATGCAAAATAACTATTATCGTTTGTACTCAATGGTGGTTGCAGTATGACTGCAACCACCATTGAGTACAGATGGTACTAGTTACTTTGCATTTTATTTTATTTGTTTTTTTCCACGTTAATTGTGTATTGTTGTGCTGATGAAGGATTTGTACCCGAAATGTCCATTGTCTGTTTTGTTCCTATACGAAGCCTTTCCATTTTCACTCTTTCGTTAGTATGTAGTGCCAGACAAAGCAGAAAGAAAAATACAAGAAAAAAAGCCATTCCAGTTCAGGCATGCTGATTGTTCCAAGCTATTTTTTAAAGGTATTTCTATTTGTATCATAAAATGCATACAAAATATATAACATAGCATATATTTTATATAGATGGAATGAAGATGACGTTACTCAGGTCTTTGTTATTGTTTTTTTTTTTGCCATCCACATTTATGAGTAATTCTCAATTAACTGTATTAAGCAGACTATAAACAACCAAGATTACACATAGCTTTGTGTGTTGGTCTGTTGTTATACTTCTGAATGGAAATGTTGTGAGTTTCTTAGCCTAGCGCAATCTATCTATATCATTAAAATGACCAAATACCTCTGAGGATAGTGTATAAAATCAATGTTGATATAGAACAACTCTAAGAAATATTCTTATATAATCAGGCTGCAAATATCATAGTCCTGTCAAAATATAATTTGTTGGGTTTGTTTTTTAAGGGTTTTAATGGCGCTTGCTACACATTTAAGTCATTTCAGCAGCCGTAAAAGGACAGAAAATGGGATATTCAAAAAAGGCTAGAATTATTCAAAGGACATGAGAGAGTGTAAGACAAAGGTTAATGGTTCAAATAGGGAACATATGTAGATTCCCAGAGCACACTATCAGTGCACTTAGTTTGAGAATTACCTTCGAGTCTTAACAAGACACAAGCACGGGATCCCAACAAGAGGAATACACTCAAATGCTTACAAAGCATGATATTGAAAACAAAAAAATTATTGCAGTACATAAATGAGAGATGATTTACAAGTAAAAACAAAAATATAATCTCTCAAAACTAATTCTATACGTTTGACTGTTTTCCTCCCAGCCAAAGACTTCCAGGACCAGGAGAACTAAGTAATCTCATTTCAAGAGACAATGCACTGTTTGTTGGTCTCACAAAGGACAAAATAAACAAACTCCAGAAAATACAGAACATGGCAGCCCGCGTTGTACTGCAGAAAGACGGGAAAACTGCAGCTCCCGAATTACTACAGCAGCTGCATTTGGCTGCCAGTGGACCAGCGGATAAAATATAAATCTTCAACTATCGTTTTCAAATGCCTGGAGGGCTCGTCACCAGCATATCTCTCAAACCTCGTTGAACGGTATAACCCACAGCGATCGCTTCGATCAACGAACGACCTCAAACTGAAAACACCCCGCTGTCGAGTGAAGGCTGGTGAACGCGCCTTTCAGCATTCTGGTCCAAGGTTGTGGAATTTACTACCACTGGAGATACGTTCTTCGTCTTCACTAGAGGAATTCAAGCGTCGATTGAAGACATTCTTATTCCGACAGGCTTTCTTTTGATTATGTGTATAATTAGCGTTGTTCGTGTACTGTGTTAGGGCTTCATGATTAAGTTAATCTATGTTATGCGCCCAGAGCCCTCCTGATGAAGGGATGTTTGGCGCACTATAAATCTATACCATTATTATTTATTATTATTAAGATATAAATTTGTTTTGTTTTGTTTGTTTTTAATGGTTTTACGGCTTTTACAACATATTTAGGTCATTTCAGCACCAGTAAAATAGAAGGAAATGGGATAGTCGAAAAGTTTTTTTTTACAATTGAAAGCGCACAGGAAAAGTAAGACAAAGGGGAATGGTTAAAATAGGGAAACAGATGTAGATTCCAAGAATATACTATCATTGTGCATAGTTTGAAATCATCTAAGTCTCATTCTGACACAAGCACATGCCCCCACTAAGAGGAATACACTCAAATGTTTACAAATCATATGTTAATAAAAAATAACAGTACACAACAGAGAGATTATTTACAAGGAAAGAAAAAATCATTTGACTGTTTTCCTCCCAGCCAAGGATTCTGGCCAGGGTCAGGACAAAACTAAGTAATCTCATTCCAAGACAAAGACAGAAAGCAATTGGAAAACAGATGTAGGCGGATAGAAGACACAGAAACTACCTCCCTGCCAACTATGGGAGAAAGAAAACAACTCGGAAAGCAGATATAGGGGGAATAGAAGACACAGCAGGTGACCTCCTGACCACCATGGGAGGTTGGAAAACCGCATCCAAGTAATGAGATAATTTACACACATGAAAAATTAAAGAATGTGTCACTAAGAGCACCAAAATATACTATCATTAAAATCTTAAAAATGAGGTCATGGTAAAAACAAGGTAAACGTTATAGTCCTTTGCAGTGGTCAGGCCCATAAAGCTGGAGTTTTATTAATTTGTGTGTGTGTGTAAGAGAAAGAAAGAGAGAGAGAGAGAGAGAGAGAGAGAGAGAGAGAGAGAGAGAGAGAGAGAGAGAGAGAGAGAGAGAGAGAGAGAGAGAGAGAGAGAGATGGGGATTATGTATAAACTTAAGTATTGGTTTCAGTCATACGCCCAGATGCATTTCTAGAAAGACTGTTGTAACTCTGGCTCGTACTCTCAACCACTTGCTCGTTGTAGTCCACTCTGTTAGGTAATTTTCCAAATGTGGAAAAAGGGGGAAAAAAATAATGGGTGGAAAAAAAAAATTACAATATGATTTAAAAAATAGAAATAATGTATTGGTACATGGAAAAAGTTAAGGAAAAAAAATTGAATTGAGAAAATCAATATATAAAATAAAAAAAACAAATGATGTGAGCAAAGTTTTTAAAATGTTTTGAGTTACTTTGCCTAATAATTTAAAAAAAAAACAAACTAAAAATGGAAATAAATTATAATTCTCCTCAATTAAAACTTCAATACAGTTTGATGTTTTAAATTCTTTTCTTTTTGAAAAAAAAAAGATTTTAGGCGAATAATTTACTTTTAAACAGATCTCTTTTTAACCAAAATTCTTCTTTTCACTTTATAAAATTCAATATCTAAGCTCATCCGTCAAAACTTCCTAAAAAAATCAGAAATTTCTTTTATTTCCATTTTAACGCTTTTGAAAGGAATTGTGATTTATACATTAAGTGTTTGAATTGCTTATCTACAAAACATGAGTCTATGATGCCAGGGAAAATTTATTTCATGCATTTATTCATTTTTTCCCCCTAAATAAATAATATCATAAGCACTTGATGACACTCCTTAAGAAAAACTCTCGCTTAAAACCAACCCTGAGGCTGGCCCCAATTTTTCTGCTCTATATCATTACTAGTTTAAAACGTTTAAGATGAACTCCATCAGTGAGCTAGTCCGGATAAGATAAATCATCACTATGGATCTGTACGACTGGACTAAGATAGAGAGAGAGTCTCTCAAACACCCCCTCCCCTCATCCGTCTATTGCTCAATACATTCACTTGCCCCATTATAGAAACAACACTCGCTGTATTAGTCAAGTGTGTAGTGTGTGCAAAGATTCACTGAATAAATACACCAGCATGTTGCCACACGATGCACACACACTCACAATGAACATGCGGGTTTGTGCTTGTGTCATAGCACACTAGAGACTATGGGTATGGGGGGAAGAGCATAGCAGTGTTGTTATAGAGGGCATTGGGGCCAAGGCTAAGGCAATCCGAGAGAGTACTCTTAGTAGAGTCTGGGCCAAAGCCCTCCCAATGATCTCATCCATGCCATGCACATCTCCACTGTGACGTTGTTGCCTACCACTCCCTAGAATAGGGAGGTCCAGGGGAGTTTATTTTAAGGGGACTGCAGTGTACAAGGAATGGTTGTCCAAATAGCTCAGTTGGTAGACCACTTGCTTCACAAGCAAAGAGATCCGAGATTGATCCTGGGTGAAGTCAAGATTCTTTTTCTACCCTCCCTGTCCACCCAGCAATGATTGGGTAGATGGTTCTTTTAGACCTGCCAGAAAGTACTTAGTGGGAAACTAACATCCTATCCAAAGGGTAGTAAGCATTTGGTATTGTCCGTTTCACACTAAAGAAACTGGAATAAACTCTGGCTCGATAGGCCTAATGGCTCTGAAGGACTAATAATACTATACTATAAGGAAAGCGCATTGAGCACGTTAAGTGGATATTGCGCTATATAAATGCTCTATTAAAAAAGGAAAAAAATCAATATAGCATATATAAAGAATACAAGCAAAGCAGTTAATTTGACATTAAATTATGATGACAGCACCTGAAAAGACCATGAAATAAAATGAATATATACGATTTTAAAAGATGCAAGCTCTAATACTTCTTGTAAAGCAATTTGAGCTCATAAAGTGGAAATTGTGCTAAATATATATATATATATTAAAAAAAGCTCTAAGTCTAAGCTCAAGCTATCAAATAAGTGGTGCATATCAATTGGATCCCGAGTCTGGCTCTCTGACACTGTGATATGTTTATTCTCTGTGTACATCTAACACTTCTCAATAACCTGTATTTCTCATCATCATTAACCCATTCAAACCTAGAGATTTTTGCTACTTTTCAAGATTGGAGAAAAAAAATATATTAAAATGAGCATGAACATAGATAGTTTTATTCAACTACCATTAACATGTAAAAATTAAGAACATTAGCTTTGATACAACGCCTATAATTTGTCTCAGAAAAATGTAATAAATAGGCATGGGGGTAAAAGTGATCTGGGTAAGCTACGGATATAGTCAGTGTTAGGGTTGACTGAGTTAATATAAGTGCCCATTCCACACTTATTCTTTTCTTTAAAAAAAAAAAAATAGGTAGTTGATGACTTGCTCATTGAAACAACTGGTACAACAACACGAAATTAAAAAAAAAACCAACCAAACAAATACCATTTAAGATTTCAAACGATCCTAAAGTCAATTCGTTGTATGATAAAAATATTTCCTTGATATTGCTTTTTGCTTCTATTTATCAAATAATTTGGTAAACAAATAATGAATATAACAGCTTCAAAAAAAAACAAAAACACCGAACACAAAACGAATGTATTTCTGTTTTTATTGGGGTTTTTTTGTTGTTGGCTGAAGAAGGGTTTTGAGCCCGAAACGTTCCCTGTTTGGTATTGTGTTCTTCTTTTTATTTTGAAGCTGTTATGTTCATTTTTGTTTATTACTTTTTACAGTCCACAGCTTCTAGCAGCTTAGTATTATTTCAAATAATTTGGATATCGTTCTGGTATTTAAAAGATATGCAATGCATTGCACACACACACACACCCAAATAAGAGTTTTCATTCAACTGAGTAGCTAAATTTAAATGTTAACAGGCAAAAATGAGCAGAGCTGAACCAAGATTGTGCAAGGTAAGTTATTAATGTCTTAATATGACAAATTAAGATTTGAGCTATATTGTGCACCAATTTTGACATATGGAGACGAACCCCAACACTAATGTGAAAGGTAAAAAAGGTACTCCGTCAACACTTTTAGGTCATATCAGCCCAAAATATGTTTGTCATATTATCCTTTACACTTAGACTTTTTTTTTCCATTTTATACCAATGATCTCCTACATATTTTAAGCTTTGGGTATTTCAAAACTGTAGATAATTGAATAAGCTAATAAAAAAATATTCGATTTCAATTCTACAAAATGTAACAAGTGAACTGTATCGAAATATCCTTAAAATTGTATAGAAAGCACATCGTTAATAAAGCATGCAAAAAATAAAATCAGAATATATTGGATTGAAGCATTAATGGATAGATGATGTGGCAACCAAAGGAAACAGATACCTCTCATCTTGTATGCTGTGAGACACATGGGGAGAGCTAAATTTGGGGAGAAGAGGGTTGTCCCAACCATCCTTACTCAGAACCAATAGATAACAATAATAATAATAATAATAATAGATTTTGCAGAGTGTTTTATTTGTTTGCGAAAAAAAAAAATAAAAAAAAAATCCAACAAAAACCAAACAATCAAACAAACAAACAATTTTAAAATGCAAAATTGTCAAACAAAGAGTGTTTACACGTAACTCGCCTCTTCATTCATTTGAATAAAATCAAAAGGTGCACGGAGAAGAGGATCATATTCTGGGTACATCAGAGTTTTTGATAAAGCACATAATCATGCTTGACATGGCAACAAAGAAATGCATACAACTTAAAATCATTAAAATTCAAAATATTAAACTAAGTTAAGATTAAGATGTTAAACACTCACAAAACTTTAAAGAAAATAATTTAAACTGTTGCATACTTATTTTTCATGACTGAAACTTATGCTTTTATTCCATTCATACGATGAAATGATTTATAACGATTTTAAAGAAAATAACTAAATATCTACATTAGATATGTATTGAAAATTTATATCGATTCACTATTGTCAGTATGCAGTACAATACTTAATTTTACATATAAAGTGCAGTTTAAGTAACAATGTGAACTTGAATGTAAGCTTCAATTTAATAAACGAAAACATATATGTAATGTGGATGTTTCAGATTTCCCCTTCATCAACAAAACAGGACGAATGAAATACTATAGACGAATGAGATAATGGGATTGTCGCGTTGTCAAGGTGAATAAACAAAAACATTGACTGGGCAGGAAATAGTATGCTCCTTTTTAACGAAATCCAAACTTTAAGACAAATCTGTAAAATGTATCACCTTGGTTAAATATTAATAATTAGAAAAAAAAAAGATTAATATATATATTCATATTAAGACTGGCAGATATTCATTTAATATATAACTTAACAGGGGCGGATCAATCTTAACAATAACCAATAAACAAAATCAACAACAGTTCAAAGAGAGTACAAAGTAATTCACAGATTGTTTGTGCTTCAACTTACACCAATTTGAGGACCCCTTGCTTGATTTGGCGCCTTCTGTTCTCATCAATGGGGTACTTGTAAAGAGCGCCCAGTGCAAGGAGAAGCAGGAGGACAGGACCTGGGACGATGAGCAGACGGAGGGCGTAACCGACATCATCTGGCTGTTGACAATCTCCTGTTACATAACCGCTAAATCTGAGGAAAAACAAGAGGGACATAATGGACAACTTTTTCAAAGAGCTAAAACGGGACAGGTCAAAATAAGAAATTAAGGAGCAGGTACCGGTGTAAGATAAAGATCTGAACAAGAGTATATGAAAGGTGCCAGACAAAGCAAGAAAGAAAAATACAAGAGGAAAATCATCCCAAAAAATCAGTCGACCTGAACTGCGGCTATGTGGTCTTGTGGTATGACACTCGCTTTCTGATCAAAAGGTCCTGGGTTCGAGCCTCGCGCTTGGCGCATAGTTGAGTCCTTGGAAAAGGCTCTTTACTCACATTCTCACCGTACTCAGGTGTAAAATGAGTACCTGGCCAGTAACAGCGTTGTCTTTGTCCGAAAAATTGTAATATCGCCTAACAGGCGTTATGTCCCGTCCTACATGTTAAATGTTGCTGTTGACCAGGGACCCCTTGTAAAGCGCTTTGAGCACGTTTAATGGATATTGCGCTATATAAAAGCTCAATTTAATGATCCAAAAAGGCAGTATGCATGGACTATTATAAAATATAATCCAGAGTGAGTTTCCTAAACATTAAAGCTTACCTTAAGTACTTTCTTCTATTTGTCTGTTCCTTGTTTTAATTTGTAGGTAAAAAAAAAATTATAATCCTGGGACATAGGGCCATTTTCATAAATATATTATTAACAAATTTTAAAAAATATTTCTTTTTTTTTCCTCTAGAGTATTAAATCAGGACAATCCGATTTTACAAGGACGGTTGGCTGCTATGCAGTCCTTCAGAGCCAACGAAGGAAAGTTAGAATGACTGACCTTAAGTCCCATTTTTATTGCATAACCTCCACTTTTAGAGCAATTGAGATGATAAACTAACTATCATTGATTAGCTTCTGGAGAGTGAGAAATGTTTTTGTTTTTGTTTTTAAGGATTTATGGCGCTTGCAACACATTTTGGTTACATCAGCGCCAGTAAAAAGGAAGAAAATGGGATAGTAAAAAGTTCTAGAATTACAATTCAAGCACCCAAGAAAAAGAAAGACATAGGGGAACTGGGAATAAATAGGGATCAGATGTAGATTTCTGAGAGCATACCACCAATGTACTTAGTTTGAGATCACCTATAGGTCTCATCCGGACACAAACACAAAATCAGTGAGAGAATGTGAGTAAAGGGCCATTTCCAAGGACTCAACCATGCACTGAGCGAGTCTCAAACCCAGGACCTTCCGATCTGAAAGTGAGTATCATACCACAAGACCACACAGCCGCGCGTAATGATAATACATAATTCCATATTTTAGACAATAGCATTTTATTGACTTACTCAAGAACAATCTGTGAGAAGCCGAGAGCAATGCCTGCTGCCAGCTTGTTGAAGAAAACGTAGAATGAGTAGAAAATAGAGTCATGGCGAGTATTTTTCTCTAACATGTACAAATCTAAAACATCGGGTAGCAAAGACCTGAAATGAGGATAATGGATAGAATGTAAGCAATTATTTGGTATGTTAAAAAACAAAAAAACAAAAAAATAAACCCCCAAAAAAACAAAACCCTTGAACTTTTATGTAGAGCAATATCCACTAAACATGCTCAATGCGCTTTACAAGGGGTCCTTGGCCATCAGCAACACTTAATATGTAGGACGTGACATGATGCCTAATAGACGATATTACAATTTCTTCGGACAGAGACAATGCTGTTAATGGCCACGTACTCATTTTACACCTTAGTATGGTGAGAGAATGTGAGTAAAGAGTTCTTTCCAAGGACTCAACTATGCGCCAAGCAAGGGTCGAACCCAGGACCTTCCGATCCGAAACCGAGTGTCATACCACAAGACCACATAGCCGCACATGTTTGTTTGTTTTGTTTTTAAGGGTTTTATGGCGCTTGCAACACATTACAGGAAGAAAGTGGGACAGAAAAAGTTCTAGAATTCCAATTAAAGCATCCAAGAATAAGGCAGACAAAGGAGAATTGGTTCAAATAGGGAACAGATGTAGATTCCAAGAGCACAATATCAGTGGACTTAGTTTGAGATCACCTAAAAGTCTCATCAAGACACAAGCACAGGTCCCCACCAAGAGGACATAAACAAAACATAAAACAGTGCATAACAGAGAGATGATTTACAAGGAAAAAAAATATCATCTCCCAAAACTAACTATACATTTGACTGTTTCCCTCCCAGCCAGGGCCAGGACAAAACTAAGTAATCTCATTCCAAGACAAAGACAGAAGGCATGTTGGAAAACAGATATAGGGGGATAGAAGACACAGTAAGTAACTCCCTGCCCACTATGTGAGGTCAGGAACCCAACCCACAGATGTAGGGGGATAGAAGACACAGTAAGCCCCTCCCTGCCCACTATGGGAGGTCAGGAACCCTACCCACAGATATAGGGGATAGAAGACACAGTAAGCCCCTCCCTGCCCACTATGGGAGGTCAGGAACCCAACCCACAGATATAGGGGGATAGAAGACACAGTAAGTAACTCCCTGCCCACTATGTGAGGTCAGGAACCCAACCCACAGATATAGGGGGATAGAAGACACAGTAAGCCCCTCCCTGCCCACTATGGGAGGTCAGGAACCCAACCCACAGATGTAGGGGGATAGAAGACACAGTAAGTCCCTCCCTGCCCACTATGGGAGATCAGGAACCCCATCCAGGTTTGTTTGCTTTGGACAGGCATCCATTGAGATGTTGACAATGATCATGGACTGTTTCATTTCATCATCAAGCTTTGTCTCTACATGATAATTTATTGTTATGGTTGTCCAGCAATTATAACAGAGTTATTGAAAATATTCAACAAAATAGGTGGTGATAGTTTTGACATGGTTAGTGTTGTTAATGATTATATTTTGTCAGTACTGGTGTATTATTGATAGTGATGACAATGATGATGATATGATAAAGATGATGTTGGTGATGATGATGATAAAAAAATAATTTAAAAAATATATTAATAAAATTCCGTTTATTCAACCAACTGGGGAAATTTGTCTCTAGGGTCTATTCCAAGGGAAGAATGGAATAACCCAGACGTCAGCAGCGTCGCAAATTGATCTAGGGTGAGGTGACTTGCTCAAGGCCACACAGCACAGTAATGGGTGATCGAACTCTGTACCTTTTGGGTATGAAGCAAAGACCGTACTGCTGAGCCACGCTACCCGATGATGATGATGATGATGATGATGATGACAAAGATGCTGTTGGTGATGATGATGATTACAAAAATACGACTGCCACAACCCGAATATATAAGTATGTACGTTCAGTTTTCTAACATAAAAGCAGAAACAGACAGCTATGTAATTTGTAAATCTTAGCAAAAGCCAAGGAATTGATCCTATTCTGAGAGATTTAACAAAGCTCTAATCACCGTTCATAACGTCTTACCATGGCAACAGTAACATGACCGATATCCCCAGCCCGGAAAAGATCATGACACAGTAGTACAACCAAGCATTACCAGCTGGCAAATACAGCTGGGATATAGATACTGGCACAAGAAGCTGCAGAGTAGAAAAATTATTAGAGAACTTTTGTTTAACCTGAAATATATATATATATATATATAATATATATATATATATATATATATATATATATATATATATATATATAAGGACACTTACATTGTATTATGTCAGGTCAATCGTTTCAATGCTGGTAGCATATAAAATCATCTATATATACAATCATATATATTTATTTTTAAAGTGTAACGCCACCTGAATTATCTGCAAATATTAACCAGTATTCATAATAAAAGATATATTATTTTAGCTATAGTACTGAAGCATTTAAGTATACCTGACTCAGGTGTAAATGGGTATCCAGCTGAAGGTGGCGGCGGATATTGCAAGAATATTAGTATTAGTACAACGAAGATGCTGAACTTGTCAAATATATAACTAGCAAACCCTGCTACATCTTCGATTAAAAATTTATCACTGACAAGAATGTTATCTACCCATACACATCCACTGAATCTGGATAAACAATTTAAAGAAACATACATGTAAAATATATATAAATATTCCGAAGAATTCAATAAGCCATGGAATGAGAAATGAACAGAAATAACTGCTGGTTAGTGAACAGAGTAAATAATAAAAAAAAAAAAAACAGATATAGGAATTTACAGAGCTTCTTTGCATCCAATATTCAGTGTTGTTCCGGTTTGTCCAAGCAAGCCTGAAGGGGGGTGGGGGGGGGGGGGGGTTGTCAGAAACCTGAATTTTGATTAGTCAAACATTTCCTGGTTAGCAATCTATAGTCACCCCTCTCTCTCTCTCTCTCTCTCTCTCTCTCTCTCTCTCTCTCTCTCTCTCTCTCTCTCTCTCTCTCTCTCTCTCTCTCTCTCTAATTAAACTTACAATAAGACCAGCAGCATATGTGGACTTTTTGCCAAACCGTCCAATCATATACTGCCAAAATGGCATGGCAACAATAGATACAACCTGAAAAAAAAAATATCAATAGAGTATTTTAAACAAAAATGATAGAATGATAGAATACAAGTTTTTCTTCTTGAAGTTCAAAGTACTAAAAAAAAGAAAAAAGAACAGAAGTTTCAATTTAATGAATACCCGCCCTCTTTATCCCAATATGATGTTTCTTCTCTTCTTCTTTCAATTTATTCCGCATTTTGCCAGGTTGTCATAATGAATGCCACATCTCCATGCATCTCGGTTCCGAGCATCATCTTCCTCCAGGCCCAGTTCTTTCATATCGTCCTTTACTATAACCCACCATCTAGTCTTTGGGCGTCCCTTTTTCCTCTTTCCCGCTATTTGTAAGTCCAATACTTGCCTTCCCACATACTCTCTCTCATCTTTTTATATGTCCGAACCATTTCAATCTATCTTCTCTCATCCCAATAGGATTTTTCTACTGGACATTTAAGTAGCACACTATCCACTAATCGTGCTCAAAGTGATTTACAAGGGGCCCCTTGCCCACAGCAACATTTAACATGTAGAGAAGAATGAAACATCATTACAATTTTTTTCCCAACAAATACAATGCTGTTAACGGCTGGGTACTCATTTCATACCCGAGTATTGAGAGATAATGTGAGTAAAGAGCTTTTTCCATGGACTCAACCGTGCATCACTCAGAGTGGGACTAGAACTCTGGACTTTCCGATCTGAAGTTGAGGGTCAGACCACTAGACCACATAGTCGCACAAATTCTTTTCTACTTTTTCATTGTTCTTATTAATAAAACTTATGACATAATGGAAAGTCACTCGTTTTTAGATCAGGATGTTGTGGATTCAAATCCCTGTGAAGACAGTGGCTCTGTCCTACAAAACTCTGATTCAAAAGAAATAAACGGAGCTGCTGCCTTCAGGGTCACTTCAATCTACACAGATATGACCTGTGTAAGAGTGAATATAGATAGTCTACTCTTTTTATGTTGTCTGTTTGTTGTTTGTTGCTTTAGGTCTCTTCCAACACAATTGAGGTTATATGAGAGACCGCTGAAACAAAAAAACAAGCAATCTAACAAAAATAGTACAAATGTAAATCAAAATCATAACCTAAAGATATCATAAGCTAAATTATAAATAACCAAGAACAAACAGGCAGAAGATTTACAGAAAAAAAATATCCCCTGTCAAAAATACAATCACAAACCAAAGAAGCAGGATAGGCTAGTAAAGAGAAGAAACGACATCACTATCAGATCGTACACCCATGCGAACATCATAGGTATATGATTCAAGGGTGATGCTCCCGTCCAACCACCCGCCTACTCTTTTTAGAGAGAAAAAAAAACTGAAACCCAGTAAACAACAAAACATGTAATAGATTTAAAGTATGGATGTCTGAAAGTTGATTTTTTTTTCTATTTTAATTCATGCGTGGAAGATTGAGATTGGTTAAATGTTACTTTAAAATATTCTTTTTTTAAATGAATGAATAAATAAATAAATAAATACACTTTGTTCATCCATGAGGAAACTAGTTTTACACATGTGAATTACAAGAATGAATGAATACGTGTAATAAAATGTATCTAAATAGTTTTATAGAGCTATATAGTCAATAAAATTAAAATAAAAGCAATAATGTAAAAGTGTAGCTTTTAAAAACAAATATAACTACATAAAAATATTTGATACGTTTATGTATGTTGGGTTTTTAAAAAAAATGTTTTTAAGGATTTTATGGCGCTTGCAACACATTTATGTCATATCAATGCCAGTAAAATAGGAGGAAAAATTATTTTTTTAAATTAAAAAAAAAATTGAGCTTTTATATAGCGCAATATACACTAAATGTGCTCAAACAGCTTTACAAGGGGTCCCTGGCCAACAGCAACACTTAAAGTGTAGGATAGGGCATGACGCCTGTTAGGTGATATTACATTTTTTTTCGGACAGAGACAATGCTGTTAATGGCCAGGTACTCATTTTACACCTGAGTACAGTGAGAGAAGGTGAGTAAAGAACTTTTTCCAAGGACCCAACTGTGCGCCGAGCGAGGCTGGAACCCAGGACCTTCCGATCCGAAAACGAGTGTCATATCACAAGATGACACAGTCACAATGGAAAATGGGATAGTCAAAAATAATTTAGAATTACAAGTAAAGTACCCAAGAAAAAGTAAGACAAATAATACAGGTTCAAATAGGGAACAAATGTAGATTCAAATAGCATACTATCAGTGTACTTAGTTTGAGATCACCTTAAAGTTTAATCAACACATCAGAACAGGATCCCACTGAGAGGAATACACTCGAATACATACAACAGAATATATCCATAATAGAAAACAGAATTAACAATACATAAAAGAAAGATGATTTAGAAAGGGAAAAAAAAATCATCTCCCCAAACTATACAATAAGTTCTGACTGTTTCCTCAAAGCTGAGGACTCTAGCAAGGGCCATGACAAAACTAAGCAATCTCATTTCTAGACAAAGCCAGAAAGCAACTGGGAAAAAAGATGTTAAGGGATAGAGGACACAGCAAGTGACCTCCTTCCCACCATGGGAGGTCATCAAGTGACCTCCTTCCCACCATGGGAGGTCATCAAGTGACCTCCTTCCCACCATGGGAGGTCATAGGACCCCACCTAGTCATTTACGTATGACAATAAATGGGTCATGAGAGTATCAGTGACTAATAAATAATACAAGACTTACGAATAATACAAGACTCACCAATGATACAAGACTTACCAATAATACAAGACTCACCAATGATACAAGACTTACCAATAATACAAGACTCACCAATGATACAAGACATGAATAATACAAGACTCACCAATGATACAAGACTTACCAATAATACAAGACTTACCAATGATACAAGACTTACCAATAATACAAGGATGAAATATGAAAACTGGTCACCCATCTTAAGAGTGTGAGTGCAATACAAAGCAATGTTCCCTTGAGCAATCTGACGGATAGAATGAAATTAAAATGATTGATAAATTGAAGAAAGTTTAAACAGTAACTGATATCTGCTATGGGATTTGACAAACAGGCTTAATTTTAAAACGATGAATCTCAAAGTCATGACAGTTTGCTGAATACAACACTTTTCGTGTTTCGTTTTCTTTTCTTTATGTATTAAAAAATAAATTTTATAACAGTGACTGATGAAGTCAAAATGAAAGTCATCCTTTCAAAAGATTTTAAAGTTAAAATTATAAAAATCAGTCTACTTGTAATCTTTGACAAGACAAAAAAACAAACAAAATAATCTCAACAAAAGTGACAACCTCCCCCTCCCCCCCCCCCCCCCAAAAACAAACAAACAAAAAAAAAACAAACAAAAATCGGCACGATGGAAAATACTCTTTTTGCATATTCCATTTATTTATTTGATTTGTTGTTTTTTTTTATTTAAACCTCAGGAACGAGAGACATCCGTTTACTGTCACATTGTCAGTTTACTTTTATCTTCTTCTTATATATCATATACTACTACAAACAGGCTTACATATAATGACCTTAAAGTAATATTAAAATAAAGAATAAAAGTTGAGACAAATATATGAATATATATATATATATATATATATATATATATATAATATATATATATATATATATATATATATATATATATATATATATATATATATATATATATATATATATATATATATATATATATGTGTGAATAAATAAGTAATAGAAATAAAAATAAAGGAAAATAAAATAAAATCAAATTAAAAATAAATAAATAAATAATAAATAAATAAATAGACCTATAAATAATAAATAATGCTAACTTATAAAAGGAAAGAAAAAGAATGCAACACTGATATAAAATGACTTAATAACCCTGGTGCACTCATAGATAAGGGGATTTAACTCTCTCCTTACCGATCATTTTTAGTATTTTCCTAAAAATGACAGTCTTACCCAGCAGAAAAATTGATTTTTTAAAAACTTAAACAATCTCTCTACAAAACAACTTATTAATTAAACACATTACATTGTGATGTACAAAATAAATTTGAATAAATAAAAATGTATCTTGTGTCGTAACAAATGTAGCGATTTTGCTGTAGGTGGTAAGGAGAGGGTTAAACATTGTCAATACTGTCCACAAAGGCTGGCTATGATTATGGGTCATCGCATGGGCCACAAACATCATCGTGGATGATAGATGTTTGTTTATTTTTAAGGGTTTTACAGCGTTTGCAACACATTAAGGTCATATCATCGCCAGTTAAAAGAAAGAAAATGGGATAGTAAAATGTTATAGAATTAGAATTAAAGCACCTAAGAAAAGGCAAGACAAAAAGGAACTGGTTCAAATAAGGAATAGATGTAGATTCCAAGAGCACATTATCACCTAAAAGTCTCATCCATAACAAGCACAGGTTCCAACTAAGAGGGATACACTCAAATGTTTACAAATCATATATATGTAAACAAAAGGAAAAAAAAAATTATTTCCCAAAACTCTAACTATTCATTTGACTGTTTCCCTCTCAGCTAGGGTATCCGGCCAGGGCCTGAACAAAATTAAGTAATCTCATTCCAAGACAAAGACAGAAAGCATGTTGGAAAACAGATAAAGGGGGATAGAAGGCACAGCAAGTGCCTCCCTGCCCAGATGATAGTTTCATTGGCAATATATGATAAAGCTGATGTTAAATAATAATAATAATAATAATAATAATAATAATAATAATAATAATAATAATAATAATAATAACGATAATAATAATAATAATAATAATAATAATAATAATAATAGTAATAATAATAATAACAATAATAATAATAATAATAATAATAATAATAATAATAATAATAATAATAATAATAATAATAATAATAATAATAATAATAATAATAATAATAGTATAATTAAAGAATATAATGTTAAATATCATAGCCAAGTGGGAGCTCCTTCTTGTAAGATAAATGATGTGCTGCAACCCTATGCAGAGGATTATATCCCATTTATGAGAATTGGATTTCTTTAAAAATGTCGCCATTGAATGCAAACAAAATCCATTTAATGTAATTGCTGAAATATCAAAGTCCAGAATTCAAAACTTAAATAAAACGTTTTGCTTTTAGGTGAATAACAATTTTATCCATTATTTCAAATTCTGAGAACGCCACTACCACATCATCTCATTCATCTCTAGTGTTTCATTCATCCTGTTTGTTGATAAAGGGGAAACCCAAAACGTCCATTCTACCTGTTTTCGTAATTAAATTGAAGCTTACATTCCATTTCACATTGTTATTGATTTCTTCGAGCTTCGAGCAGCAAACATTTACATAAAAAGTTGAGATGATCAGCCACGTAAGATTTTAGTTGTCTATTGCTTTGATTAAAGAGATACTAAACTGCTAGAAAATATGGACTGGAAAAGGTAATGAACAAAACTGAATAAAAAGCTTCGAAAAAGAACAAAATACAAAACACAGAACGTTTCAGGCTCAAAGAAATTCTTCAGTCAATGACAAAATCAAAACTTATACAGCTCTTTAAACAACCGATTTGTACCGCCATCATTGGAATTTGCTTTCAGTCTATATATTCAGGCATTGCACTGTGACCCGAGGGACCCAGGTTCGAGCCCCGCTTCAGGCACTTTCGTTTTTTCCTTGAGCAAGATAATTAACCCCCAATTTGCTCACTTGGACAACATGGGTGATTCCTGTTGACATCAGACATCTTGTTTGATGAGTTATCTATATTCCTTCGTGGAATGCCTAATGGTGACGATGTCTTATGATGTCGTGGCGAAAATGGCAGAACGTTTAAAAAAAATAAATAAAAATATATATATATAGATACTAAAAGCAAATTCCAATGATGGCGGTTCAAATTGGTTATATATATATATATATATATATATATATTCTGGAACAAAATTGGTTTTCTCAACATGTTTTAATGAAACTAAAGATGTTAATGTTATTCTGTGGTTAGAAATAAAATAAAAAAGTCAGCTCTTTGATAGTTACTTACAGCTATGGCAATGGACAAAAACAGAAATGTGAGGGATGCCCACAAAAATGGCTTGAAAGAAAAAACTAGTTTGATTCCTGAGAAGAAGGAATTCTGGCGATCTTGATTCGTCACCACCCCTGAAAGTCAAACGAAAAAAGAAATTGTGAATAATTATCTGGGGAAGTCAAGACCTTTTAACGATTCATTTTCAATGGCTTGAATGGCGGCTATGTGGTCTTGTGGTATGACACTCACTTTCGGATCAGAAGGTCCTGGGTTCGAGCCTCGCTCGGCGCATTGTTGAGTCATTGGAAAAGACTCTTTACTCACATTCTCTCACCATACTCAGGCGTTAAACG
The DNA here is from genome assembly GCF_034508935.2 of Berghia stephanieae. Lineage (NCBI taxonomy): Eukaryota > Metazoa > Mollusca > Gastropoda > Nudibranchia > Aeolidiidae > Berghia > Berghia stephanieae. The sequence continues at coordinate 5,014,806 of NC_088360.1, read as the reverse complement.
ACTACCTGGCCGTCAACAGCATTGTTTCTGTCTGAAAAAATTGTAATATCGCCTATCAGGCATCATGTCTCGTCCTACATGTTAAGTGTTGCTGTTAGATAGGGCCCCCTGTAAAGCGCATTGAGCACTTTTAGTGGATATTGCACTATATAAAAGCTCTCTTTTTTAAAAAAAAATAATAGTGAATGATGAATTTTATTAATGGGGTCCCAATAACTTAGTTACGAGAGCACTTGCTTGACACGCAGTGGGACTGAGATCTCAATATTCCTTCAAATTATTCAAACACGATTAAATTGAACATACAATTTTTAACTTTAAATTGCAGACTTTAAAATAAATAAAATTAATTACCCCTAAAAAATAAATGGCAACTAGGCCTTACCTCGTTTTTCCCTTGATCCAAAAAAGACAACCAGGCAACAAAGAATATAAATACCAATAACAACGCCAGATCCTTTCATGTAAGCATCGCGCTGAGGATAAAAAAAAAAAAAAAAAAATGGAATAAAATGTCTTAGAGAATCTTAATATGATAATATAATAATTTGTGTTCTCTTCCTGAATTAGGAGAATGAATTGTCACCGATTATGTCCCTTAGTTGCAGGCCTGCCTTCTACTGTGAAAAATTCATAGAAATACGAAATTCTGGCTCAAACTTCATGAGCATCTCCAAGATATTAAAACTTATTGAAAATGAAAGTTGATGCCAGACTACATGATTTTAAGGATTTTGAAGAGTTAATTAATCAATGAGAGGGTTAATTGTTGATCTATAAAGTTTATAGCGATGACAATTTCTGTCTCCTAAAAATTAATAATTTTAAACTTTTAACTAGGCAGACATAGTTAATACTATTATAGGAACAACTTAGACATAAACAGCACTTCTCAAGTCTTGATAGGTTTTACTAAAGAACGATAATCACAAATTCCACCAACTCACGCACACAAGCTAGATTGACCGTCCGTGTGTTTCCGTTCTTGTGATTATTATTTTGTGACTAATCAAAGGACTGAATGAGGTAGCAAACGCATTCACTCAATACACTCTACTGTTATAAAAAGTTGTGGTTGCTGCTCACTGAAGCAGAATTTATACTTGTGATATTCCATTTGGCATATTTGCTACTGTATTCTTTTTGTATAGAGCATAAATTGACACACACAAAAACCTGTGTTGAATGGTTCCTTTTAAGACGCCATTGCCACTTAAATTCATTTCAATAAGTAGATCTGTTAAGGATATGATCAAAAGTACTTTACAATAAATCAGTGTTATTTATGCTGTGTAATGTTAATGTTAAGAACTTAGAGGTATTGACTGTATGCGTTATATATAAGAAATAGTCATTTAGTATTTCTTTTTTTAAAAAGGACCAAGCAATTGTTACAGTTCCTTTCAAGCTGCAAAAAGTGTGTTTATAAGCGTGCATATAATGATCTCAAAAGTCTCAAAAAAAAAATTATTGATCTTAGAACCATTGTTGTTTTATTTATTTATCTTTTCAATGAATAGGTTTTTGAAATAGCACCTTCAAATAAATACAGTCCACTCCGGATAATCGCAACTTGGTTAATTGCAACTTTCGGTTAATACAACATTTTTCAAGAAACAGTATTAATTCTATATAAAAGTCACTGCTGAATTGCAACAAATTTTGGCCCTCAAAAAGTGGTAAATTCAAGAAATCAGTCAAACAAAATTATCATGATTTGATCATAGAAGAAATTGTGACAGGATAAAAAAATTGAGAGTGAGAGGGATTTAATGCTACAGAAGTGTGTCACCATTCTATTAAAATCAAAAGAGGGCGGGGCTTTGCAGTATGGGTTTGTGTTGTCATCTGGGACCATTAGATAGGAGGGGGAGGGGGCTGGGCATAGTCTCGACAACAGGTAGACAATGACAGTTGTAAAGATAGACTGAGCAATATCCTTGTTTTGGGATTGACAACTGAGCATTGTGACCAATGGGTTTGGTGAGAGCTTATTGTCTCTCATCACAGCTAATCTGTTTGACTCTGACAAACGTTGAGAACAAAAGAGTGAAAGTGAATCAAATCTGAATAAGATGTCGATTTGCTTCAAAGCTGCTTTTGCATGACAAAATCTATACAGGTCTGCCATATGGTTTTTATTTCAATCAAATTGCTCAGTATGTGGTGGACGAAGATTGATATTTACAATTACTTTGAGTTTACCATATATGCGTAAAATGTAGCAATAGTGGACTGGAAACTCAACTTCGGTTAATTGTAACTTCGGTTAATCGCAACATTTTCGCTGATCCCAAGGTGTTGAGATTATCTGGAGTGGACTGTAATTGTAAAAGTACATACCTGTATGTATGAGTTGCATTGTACATTAGTACGACACCTATAAGGTGCTATGCTACATACCTGTATGTATGAGTTGCATTGTGCATTAGTACGGCACCTATAAGGTGCTATGCTACATACCTGTATGTATGAGTTGCATTGTACAATAGTACGGCACCTATAAGGTGCTATGCTACATACCTGTATGTATGAGTTGCATTGTACATTAGTACGGCACCTATAAGGTGCTATGCTACATACCTGTATGTATGAGTTGCATTGTACATGAGTACGGCACCTATAAGGTGCTATGCTACATACCTGTATGTATGAGTTGCATTGTACATTAGTACGACACCTATAAGGTGCTATGCTACATACCTGTTCATCGATGTTCCCATCAGATTCCATGTCACCATCTACCCCTGTACATCTCTTCCCTGACACAAACATACCCTGGACAATTACAGCCACCAACACGCCTAATGCTTCAAAACCCATGCCTTGAAAAAGGAAATGATAGTGTTAGCAATATAAAGAGACTGTTAATGAGTTAATGCTTTACAGTCAAATGTATTTTGTCCATCACGATTAACTCACCCCACCCTGAACTCAGGCATCTTGGGTGTTGATATGCACCAACCACCAACCCGTATTCACAATTAACTTGGGATAGTTGTCAGCATAGAATTTTCCACTTTATTCAAAGACAAGACTTGCCAACTTGCCTCAACCATTTGAAAAGATTATCATATTTTCCCCAATATTTTATGCTCATTTTCTCATATTTCTTCCAAAAAAATCTTATTTTCAACACATGCAACGCTCTAAAATTTCAAATTTAACATTTGTTGAATTTATGGAGGCTTATCAAGCTAGTAGAGAGAAGGAAGATCCTGCGATTCCCGCGACAATCATCTGTCTGGCTACTCAGGTTCTCGAAATGACGTTTTATGACTTCAACTATTTCACATTTATCATTTTCCACCTTTTTGTTATAAACTGCTGATTTTTGCATTTATCATATTTTAATCAACAACACCATGTTATCATATTTTAGACTTCAAGTGTATTAAAATATTAGAAATCTTACTGATTGGCAAGCCTGCAAAGACAACTCACAGACATAAGACTATCCATTCAAAGAAAGAACTATCTACTTTTCCTAAACAATATTTTGTTCGGTCCAAAAATGGAAAAAATGAATCGTGTTTCAAGTGTGTTTCGTTGGGAATATATTGAAGAACATTTAAGATTTTAACTCCATTTCTTCTTCTTTTCTTCCTTTTAAGTCTGTAATGTCAAATTTTGAAGATTCCACAGACCACAGTATTTTTCTTTATTAGAAGTGAGACTATTCCACTGTCTTCAATGTCATGGTATGAATGAGTACAAGTGTACATCCATTCTTGAGTGGCGAACCATAAACTTAGATAACTTCCTCTTATTTTGTTGAATATCACCAATGGGTAATAACTTGATCGTTTAGGCCTTTGAAAAATATTTTTAGTTTGTCATGCTTTTTTCTCTGTTGTAGTGTTTCGAGATTTAAATCAGTTTCATGTCTTTTTTTTTATCTTTGTTGTTTAGATTTATAAATGTCACTTCTCTGCTTTTTATTTGTTCGATTTATTGGATTTCTGATTTGTGGAGAGGGTCCCAGACAGCTAATATATTCTAGTGTAGGTCTAACCAAGGATTTGTTGCACTTTAACTTTATTTTCCTCCTGCTGTCGTCTAAGTTTTTTTTGAGGAAGCCTAAGGTAGAGTTTGCTTCTTTGAATATGTTTGTAACATGATCTTTCCAATTTAGTTTGTAATTGTTACTCCTAGATATTTCACCTTGCTCACTTCTAGTGCAGTGTTATGTATTGTGTATGTTGAATGTATGGTTTTTCTGTTGTTTGAGAATTTTAGAATCTGGCACTTCTGAGGATGGAATTCCATGCTATTTTCTATTTCCCATCGTATTTCACCATTCATCTTTTAGCAGTGTATTTCAGTATACCAATCTCAGATATAACATAAATGAATTGTCAAGGACAGGCTATCTCTGAAGAAAATATGGTTTTGCAGTGGGAGTGGCTCCATGTCAGATTGTTTCTACCATCATTGCTGATAGCCTAAATAAGCTCGGAAGACAAAGCATCATCTTTCAACTAAGAACACACCACATACCGCTCAACAGCCATTTAAGCAAAATTACAAAAGACAAATCCCTTTCCTGCCCCTTATGTCAACATCCTAATGAAACAGTAACACACCACTTGCTTGAATGTCAACCTCTTGAAGACCTGAGATGCACATTCCTCCCACCAAATCCAAGAATCAGTAACTCACTGTATAGTCACCTGGAACAACTACAAAATACGTCTAACTTCTACGTCATGGCACAAAATCGAAGGGCTAGAGCTCAGGTGGTCGCTGGTTTGGATAAGTAATTAAGTAAGTACCTTCATTGCTTTTTTTCTTCAGTTAGTTTTCTAATTGTACACAGGAAAATTATCAGCAGAAAACCTTCGTGGTCTGGTATGGTATTCTAATGAAATTGATCAATTTTATGTACCTAATACTTTTGAAAGCGAGATAAAATCATTGTGGAGATGAGACCACCGAGAAGGTTGATGATCATGGTTTCAAATTTATGTTTACCATCTTCACAAGAAGGACACTTTACTAAAACATCTCAACACAACTGTTAGGCATAAAACATATGACTCAACATTAAAATAGAACAAAAAAATAAATGGAAGTCCATGCAAAAGCAACAATCGAAGTAAATATTCGATGCTGATATAACTTGATAGTTGAAAGGCAGAATTGAAAATGTTTTATTTATCAAAGCAGATTCAATAATAATCGTTAACGATTGAAAAAACAAAACAAAACATAATGAAAGACTTACGAAAAGCTGTTATGGAATCTCTGTCTTCTTGTCGAGTTGCAACATACATAGTTAAAGCTGTGTAAGGAACGTGTAAGCACTAGAATGAATAATGTTTAATACATGTTAATAAAACATACATGAAAAAGTATATATGTGAGATACGAATCGATCTGTCTCCATTAAAAATTTCATATGAGAGCAACCAAGAAGGGAAAAAAAGGGGAAAAAAAAAAAGAAAGATGGGATCAAGGATGGATCAAATGTCTCTCAAAGGATTGTTGGGCTTCTCAATCCATTATTGATAGCATTTGTCATTATCCTAAGTTTGTCATGTTGAATTGGATTTCTAAACAGGATTCCAATATTTATGACATTAAGAAAATTTATGTTTCTTTTCAAACCTTCACAAAACCGCTCAAGATAATAGAAGAGAAAAGATTGGTTCTAATAAGTGACTAATTTGTTATCATCTTCAAATGCGGCTGTGTGGTCTAGTGGTATGACACTCGCTTTCGATCGGAAGGTCCTGGGTTTGAGCCTTGCACTCGGTGCATAGTTGAGTCCTTGGATAAGACTCTTTACTCACATTCTCTCACCATACTCCGGTGTAAAATGAGTACCTGGCCGTTAACAGCGTTGTCTTTGTCCGAAAAATTGTAATATCGCCTAACAGGCATCATGACTCGTCCTACATATTAAAAGTTGCTGTTGACCAGGGACCCCTTTGTGACAAACGATTTTCTTTCACTGCGTGTTTCTTTATCATTCGTCAGCGTCTCATTCAAAACCACTTCAAACCTAGTGGACGAGACATATATTTGATTAACACCTCCAGTAAGATAATCAAAACATGGACAGCCTTTCTCCAATAAAGCTCCAAATCTTTCTAACGGAAATTTTGGTCATTAGGTGGGGAAACATTTCCATTGTATAACGGAACACACACTTTCAGCTTAAGGCTTATTTACCTGTTCAAGTTGTCTGCCCATTGTATCCATACCTCCTGCTAATTACCTTTTCCAAACAAAACTCCAACGTCCATATGCCCTGAGGTCTTGTCTCGTTCAAGAGTAGCTAAAATTACAATTAAGGTCTATCTCTCCGGTAATTCTCCGTTACTCCGTATTAATCAAAGCATATGAATATCATTGGCTATCTAAAACAGGAACATTCGTCTGATTGGCTATTCCCATAATTCAGACGCGCCCGTTCATTTCACAAAATCAAATTCATCTCTGAATTTAATCACACACGCGCTAAGAATCCCAAGAAAGAAGAGCTATCTCTCCAATTTCAAATTTGTAAAATTTTTCTTCTATGTCGGCTGAAGGTAAAATGAATTATTGATTAACATTCAAAGTGGAACGTGATATTGCTGTGAATTCAATTTAATCTAGCATTACTATTATAGTTTGTATATATATTTTAATTGTGCTATTCCATGGATGTTCGTAAGTTGGAATACCTGTACAAAACTATATCTATATGTATCTTATACTATAGTTAACATTCGTTTATGATCTATGCTATTATTTCATTTATATTCAATATGTATATTGCTTGAATGTCTGTACCCTACCGCCAATCGCTGGCCACACATCATAACCTCAATTATAATTAATAAAAATAAATTAAGAAATACCAGGGACACAACCCTGTTGAATTTTCATCATGCAAGATAGCTCGACTGTCAGTTGATGTTTAATACATATATACTAACTACCATTATTATAGAGTTACTGCTTCTCCTTGCCTTTGTCGGCAAATAAAGGCTATTATGATGTGTCGCTCAAGGACGATCCGGTGGCGAAAGACAAACTCGATTGGCTCTAAGACCTTGTTGTTTTAACTCTTAATTGAAGGTCCGTGTCGTTGAAGCACCCAGCCGTGCCGAATCCCTGCATCCCAGTCCTTGAATAGTGGTAAACCCCTGATGTCAGTCGCTAACTACAACACACTGTTGTGAAGTCCAGAAAACCCTGCAAGCAGGCGCCAACCCTGGAACTAGCTGATACATTTGCCTCAGTCAAGCAAGCCGACGGGATAAAGATAAGCCAAACGGGCTTATACCATTTTCAAATGTATTTTCCACAGACACATATGATTATATCAAAACAAACAAATAAATATATAATAAATTAGATCCACTCAATTAGAGCTATTCTTCCTGATATTAAATAAATACTTATTCTTTCTATCTTTTCCTGTAACAATCTAATTAAACTTTATGTATAGAATTGTTATTATTGTATTGGGCGTTACTATTGTCTTGACTCACTTTTTATTAATACAATTAAGTTATAAGGGACCCTAAGGCGATTCTTAATCACCCCTAGATTAAACCTGAGCCGTTTGTGATATAGGTTGAGTGGCGCAGCTGGTAACGAGAGCCATAGCGCGCATACTAGTTCGAATCCAGACCATTGAGCTATCGGTTGGACTCGATCCCACAAAAATAACATACAACCCGCCACACCCCTGTAAAGCGCTTTGAGCACATTTAGTGGATATTGCCCTATATAAAGCTCGATTTTTAAAAAAGAAATAACAAAAGACCATATGAAACTTGGAATGTGGTTTTTAAAAATTTAGCATTGAAAGATCATAAAAAATCCATATTAGCAAGACGTTATTTGTTCCTTTGAAATCTTGCACAACATGTTGTAAATCACAAAAGTACAAATTAATTCAATTGAATATTTAATAAATTGTACACATTTGACTTAGTGAGGATATCCATTAAATTATTATCAAAATCATGAAAAGATTTGCAACTCCATAACTTACTGATAATAATCCTTCAAAAAGACAAAACATAACGAAATAATACATCAACTTGACTCCATCACTGGCTTTTACAGTCTGGTCTAATGAAATACTATCTGTCTCAATCTCCCATGGAACGTAGAACAACAGAAAGTAAGAAGCGCAAGCTAGAGGGGCTGAGAACAGGATCCTGTTGAAGGGAATTAAACTTCATATATAATAATAATAATAATGATAATAATAATAATAATAATAATGATAATAATAATAATATATAATAATAATAATAATAATAATAATAATAATAATAATAATAATAATAATAATAATAATATATAATAATATAATAATAATAATAATAATAATATAATAATAACAACAATAATAATAATAATAATAATAATAATAACAATAATAATAATAATAATAATAATAATAATAATAATAATAATAATAATAATAAATAACAATAATAATAATAATAATAATAATAATAATAATAATATATATATATATATATATATATATATATATATATATATATATATATATATATATATATATATATATATATATATATATACAAATGCACAAAAATTGTAAAAATATACAACCTAGAACCAATAGCAACACTTTATATATTAATTTGATAAATTGAGATAGATATATTGGGGGGGGGGGGGGGGGGGGGGGATTAGAGTTTTACTTATATTGTTGAAATATATTGTTATCAAATCAGTCAACCCTATCAATGACACTCGTGATATGAACAAACCTCTGTTCACTACAAACACTGACATTATCTGTATGGATTTTTCCTATGAAAAATAACATAAAAACAGGTCAATCAAAATTATACTATAGTTCCAAAGAAAGATGAACAATTTTTCTTCAAAAACAAATTACTATTGATTTGTACAGCTATGTGGTCTTATGGTATGACACTCGCCTTTGGTTTGGAAGGTTCAGGGTTTGAACTCTGCTCTAAGTGGTGCATAGTTGAGTCCTTGGAAAAGGATCTTAACTCAAACTCTCTCACTGTACACAGGTGCAAAATGAGTACCTGGTTGTTAACAGCGATGTCTTTGTCATAAAAAAATTGTAATATCACCTAACAGGCATCATGTCTTGTCTTACATGTTAAGTATTGCTGGTGGTTTGGGATCCCTTTGTAAAGCGCTTTGAGCATGTTTAGTGGAGATTGCGCTATATAAATACTCCAGCTCTTTTTGTTTGGTCCAAAGGCTGTTGAATGAAATCTAACTATTTAAGACTTGTCGTGTTGAAAATTAATTCTATTATGACACAAAATGAATTTGGCTGTGCATGCTTTTCCCCCATCATTAGTTATATTTATCTGCTATACGTGTATTATCAAAGACACCATTTTAAAATTTCACATGATGGTGGTTATCAAACAAAAATATGGATATGTCAGTTTTCTTTTAGATTGAACAGTGGGGTATATTTTTGGTTCAATTTTGAAAAGTATAAAAAATCTCTGGAGTGAGCAGACAACACAAAGGTAAAAGTCTAGGATTGAGTGAGTTGACGATAATTGTAACATATCAATTTGGGGCCAGATAATGAACCATGAACATAAAGTCTAAATCATTAACTTTCATTTTTTTTGTTTGTTTGTTTGTTTGTTGCTTTAGGTCTCTTCCAACACAATTGAGGTTATATGAGAGACCGCTGAAACAAAAAAACAAGCAATCTAACAAAAATAGTACAAATGTAAATCAAAATCATAACCTAAAGATATCATAAGCTAAATTATAAATAACCAAGAACAAACAGGCAGAAGATTTACAGAAAAAAAATATCCCCTGTCAAAAATACAATCACAAACCAAAGAAGCAGGATAGGCTAGTAAAGAGAAGAAGAAACGACATCACAATCGGATCGTACACCCATGCGAACATCATAGGTATATGATTCAAGGGTGATGCTCCCATCCAACCACCCGCATTAACTTTCATTAAATCAATATTATTTTCTTGAGGATAATACATGTAATTGGTGATCTCTGCTGACCACAAGGGGAGGGGAGGGTTGGACTTTATTATAAGCAACAAAAAAAAAATTTTAAAAAAAAAAGATTAAAAAAATACAATTTTTAAAAAATTACCGCACATGGCGCTTGCACGATTAAAGTCGGACAACCTTGATATTTGATTTGTTTTGTAAAATTTTAAAGATTTCTTACACACACTCTTTTTGAGAAACATTGATCACAGAAATGACATAGCTTGGCAGACGTTTGAATTGATGGTAAAAATATGATATTAATAATGGAATGATTTACCACGGTCTCATGCTTCCCCATCTTGTGTTCGTTTTTAGCACCAGGATTCCAATGCTCGGATCTGTGATGGCATCCCATGCCTTTCCACTGAACAAAATAATCGACACATAGCGAGGCTGAAGCTATTGTTGAAATAAAAAAAAATAAAAAAATTAATAAATAAAAAAAAAACATTTAGCTTTGATACAACAATGGAATTATGAATTTTAATTTTAAATAATTTCCCCCCGAAAAGCAGTAAAAAAAACCCCCAATATACAGCGATAGACCAAACAGAGAGAGAGAGAGAGAGAGAGAGAGAGAGAGAGAGAGAGAAGAAAAGAGAGAGAGAGAGAGAGAGAGAGAGAGAGAAGAGAGAGAGAGAGGAGAGAAGAGAGAGAGAGAGAGAGAGAGAGAGAGAGAGAGAGAGAGAGAGAGAGAGAGAGAGAGAGAGAGAGAGAGAGAGAGAGAGAGAGAGAGAGAGAGAGAGAGAAATACAAGAAAATAGAATCATTAAAAAAACATTTCAATCTTCCTCAACTGGGAAAGTCTATGAAACGATTTCTTTGAAATAATTTCTTTGTATGTTTCTTTCTCTTACAATGCTTGCTCCCAATTTTTTCAGTTTTATAACTAAAAAAAAAAGTATGTCTGTTTCCTCCTTATTGTTGAGATATAAACACATAATTCAATAAGTGAAACACCCTACTGGCATGCAAATACGATTTAGCCACCATGTATTTATCCTTGTTCAGCCCAGCAGTGATCATGTAGCAGGATCTGATATTGGACTTGGAAAAAAGTATATTCTCCAACTTGACTAATGTCCAATCCAGAGGGTGACAAACATTTGTTATTGCCCGTTGCACACTACAAAATCAACTCCATGTACGTGGAACTAATGTTTTTGAGGCTATCACAGAAGTTGCCAAGTTCTCATTCCCTTAACATCATTTAATATTCATCTATAAAAATACAAGGAAAAAATAAACCTCCCCATTTTCTTGTATTTTTCTCTCTGCTTTGTCTAGCACCGTTTCATACACACTTTTTTTCAGATCTATATCTTACACAGGTGCCTGCTCCCTAATTCATCTCTATAATGTCATTACTTATACCCCTATTTCTTTCCCCATCACTAACACTACACTTGTCATATATGATTATTTGCTAAATAAATCACAGCAATCTACATCTCTTCAAACTAAGTACACTGATCGTGTGCTCTTTGAATCTACATCTGTTTCCTATTTGAACCAATTCCCCTTTGTCTAACCTTTTCTTGGGTGCTTTAAACGTAATTCTGTAATCTTTTAACTATCTCATTTTCTTACTTTTTACTGGCACTGAAAAGACCCGCATATGTTGCAAGCACCATAAAACTCTTAAAAACAAACAAACAAACATCTACATCTCTCTTTTATTTTCTTAAATTTAAAATTGGTTTCCAAATTGAATGCTGCATGTCTTTTAATTAAATTGATAAAGATAGAACTAATATAAAAGCTATACCTGTGCAACCTCCAAAAGAAATATATTGAGGAAAAAAGCGATGACAGTACAAGTTATCTGATACGGAGCTCCTCCCACTGCAAAACAAATTTTCCTCCAGAGAGGTAGCCTGTCTTCGACAATCAGGTCATCATCTCTAGAATTGGAGTACTGAAAAATATGAAAAGAAAAAAATTATTTCATTGATTTAAAAAAATAATTGAGCTTTTCTATAGCGCAATATCCACTAAAAGTGCTCAAAGCGCTTTACAAGGGGTCCCTAACCAACAGCTACACATAACATGTAGAACGAGACATGATGCCTGTAAGGCTTTATTACATTTTTTCTCAACAGAGACAATGCTGTTAATTGCCAGGTACTCATTTTACACCTGAGTATACTGAGAGAATGTGAGTAAAGAGCCTTTTTCAAGGACTCAACTATGCGCGAGTGAGGCTCAAACCTAGGAACTTCTGATCCCAAAGCGAGTGTCATATCACATAGTCGCACACACAACTCTTACACACAAACACCACTATTTCCCCATCCGTTCAAGTATTCAATCACAACTCTATGTACACAATGCTATGCTTCTTGAGTAAAATTACAGGAGGTAAATGTCATACCTCACAAGGGAAGCATATAGCCAGACATGAAAAAAAAAGAGAAGGCGGAAACATGTATTCACTTTAAAAAGTTTTTTAAAATGTCATTATTAACCAGCTTTAAGTAAGCACTTCACAGGTCATTGTCCCAAGATCACAAGGTAAACATCTATCTCACATGAAAAAAATATAAAACATTGAATGTGTATTCACCTTTATAACGCAATATAAAGGTCATCATTAACAAGCTTTAAGCACTTAACAATATGTAATTGTTCAGATGGAAAACATTTATCAATCATTTAGCATTATATGTACAGTTTATTTATGACCTGGTCAACATTTTTCGGGGACAAGTACAACAGTATTTGGTACTCTGGGGCCCCAAATTGTACTTGTACTTCTCTCTGATAAAATGAGGAAAATCTATGCACACATCAAATCCAATAGTTTACATTCGGTGGGGAGACAGGGTTTCGAATTTGGAACTCTCAACTTAAGTTCAGAAGGAGATGGAGGCATTACAACTGTAATAATAATAGCATGAAACCCTTCATCATAATTTATTATTTTTCAACCATTAAAAGAAGAAATACGGAAATTAGGAGTGGAAGTTTTACACGGCCTGCATTACCTAATTTGTTATATGCTAGTGTCCTTAAAATCAACAATCACCAGACACTATTGGGACAAGCACAGTGTTTGGGTTGATGCAGTTACATACACATTAGATAACAAACAAGGTCAAAAGTCAATGTGATAAATGATGCAGCTTAATGTTAAACATTCCTTGTGCACCTTGTTTTTCTTTATACCATTACTACAATTCCCCTCAGAATGGTTCGTTTATGAGTCATTATTCGAAACGAATCATCTCTCTCTATTGTCAATGTGAAACTGAGATATCAAAAAGGAAAATATGAAAACTGACTTGAAATAGAATGCCGTTGATCATAATGTGTTGGTTAAGGTGTTAATTTTTAAGTAATCAAAAGAAAAGAGAGAATACATTCTGGGGACGACATGAGTACAACAGACTCGATTGTGAATGTTGCACCGCTCTCAGAAGTTAGCAGGGTAAAAGATGTTGCATCTGCTGATACCTCAGCTCAGATTTTAAATAAAGATTCTAAAATGGACCTCCTTTCCTTACAAAAGGGTAGGCAGTGTGGTCTTGTAAAAACTGATGATCCTTGTTGCAGTAAGGATCTTGGTCACCATTCCCAGGATAGTATTCCCTCAAATTCCTCCCATTTCATCAAAAGAACTTATAACATTGATAGTAACATTTCGGTGATTCCAAGATTTTCGCAGCTAAATCTCAACAAGGATTGTGAAAGAATCTTGAAAAATCAACCATCTGTTCTTGTTCATAAAAACCCCAGTGCCCTCCACAAATACTTTTGCAAATTGTCATGCTCTACGCTACAATTATTGTTACCTGACTTGGATGTCAGTTTAATGAAAGAATTTTCTGAATCGCCGCAGGATCTTTTACATTTTATTGACTCTGTCATCTCATCAAATAGTCAAGCTGAATAGTTTTTGTCTTCTATGCAATCAAGTGAAGTGAGACTAACATCAGCTAGATTTTTTTTTTTTTTTTTAATGTTGTCCTTATTCGATCTTCTGTTTTGATGTTGGGTGTTAGTATTAAGAGAAAAACCTGTGTTTTTTACAAAAGACTGCTGCATTGGTTTGAATAAGAAGATGTTCTCGACATGAAAATAATAGTTTTAAGAGAAGGTGAAATCATTTGTCTAGAATGAGAAAATATATATATTTTTTTTTCCAATGGCCTCTGTTGCAAAGTGTTCAACTTGGGGAAACCGAATTTTTTATGAGATTTCAACCCCCCCCCCCCCCCCCCCCCTCCTAATAGATATATTTATATTTTAATGATAGAGGTTGAGTATTGAAAGCTGAGCAGTTCAAACCAGTAATATCACATGAAAGAACCAAGCTGTTCCAATGTCCCAATGGTTCTAGTCTTACAAAGGTCAATACAATCAGGATATATCTTAGGGATGTTTGAATACCCCAGGAATTTTGTCATGGCTCAAAAAGTTTTCAATACATACACTTTTTCAATGAAGTCTTTATGCAGATCAATGCATCTTTGCCCGTGTAACAACAGTGAAGAGATACCCAATAGAAAAAAAAAATTGTGGGTCACGCTTTGAAAACTAATCTTGAACTTCCTCAACAAGATCATATGCCTTGACTCTCTTTTCCCTTAAATGTCTCCTTAATGGGCCTAAACAGATGAAAGTCCCCTTCAGGCCTTACAATGAGTTGTGTTTCGGCAAAGCCATCTTGTTGACACTGATCCAGAAGGTTTCCGGAATCTTTTTCTCTTTAAAGCTTGTGTTCTTCTCTTAACATTTTTGGAACCCATCTAGCATAAATTTTCCAAAACCCCAATATGTCATGGACAATTTCATTAATAGTGCTTTTTGGAATTTCAAGTATCAAAGCCAACCCTCAAATCTTAACTCTCCAATCAAAGTTGATGATTTCGTCAACTCAAATAGGGTTCTGATCACTGTTTTACGCTTTTGGTTGACCAGTCTTGGGTTTGTTTTCCAGAGTTGTTTGACTGTTATTGAACCAAGAGTCCCACTGATAAATCTGAGGCTTAGATATTGCATTCTCAGGTTATGTTTTGGTTATTAAATGATGAATTTCAGAACGTTTTCTTCATTTTGTATACAAAAAATGAACACCAGCTCTGACTTCCACCTTTGACTATTTTGTGATTGGAGTCGCCAGCTTATTGTGTTCATTAGTGGTGCTGAAATATCACGAAAAAGAAAATGAAATTTTCTATGTTTCTTTGTCTACAGATAGAAAAAAATTCTTCTTAGTTCAAAAGTTATACCCATTATCCGGTTTCTTTTTGAATGTCCCTTGAAGCAGCAAAAAAAAAAAAAATGCTACTTCTTTCAGTCAGAAAAACACAGATAGTGAATATTGCCCAATCTAAGTCTTAAAACATCATAAAATAAAACCCCGTCTATAATGTTTCCAATAAAAGAAATCATTCTCTAATTTTTATATTATATCTGGTCTGATTAAAAATAAATACTTACCCTGGAACTGTGGCTGTTACTCAAGCAAAGCTCTGAATCCATCATTGCAAAGTTTTATATAAAACGTTTTTTCACTGAGAAACAAGCTCCATACATGTCTTTATTTCGTTTCCATTATCAAGAAAATAAGACTGATATTCACACCATCCCCTGAAGAATTTCTGCTGTCAAAAAAAGTATTGTCAATAGCTATGAACAAGGTGTACACATATGCAGGTATGACATCTGAACGCAATTATGGACCTGATTTAACATTGTAATGGACAATATTTTGCATCATTTTTTAAAATTTCCATTACAACAATAAGCCCATGCCATAATAAGTTGGGTTACCAGACAGGCAAATAAGTGCATGTTGGCTATGAAGCATCTGCATTGAACTTATAAGAAATATAAAAGTGCTGCATTCAGACTAAACTTGGATGAGCACGTAAAAGCACAATCAAAATAAAACTAAATTACTCAATCATTAAACATTTATCCAATCAAAAATATAGAATGTCATATTTAGAAGAATGCTTATGCGATTGTTAATTAGTATCATATTCTTAATCAAAATTCAATGTGAAGTGAAATATCTTTGTTTTAGTCATTAGAACACTTAAAACAGTATGCAGCAATGTAACAAAACATCACAAAAAAACCCCCAAAAAACCATAAAATTAACTAACAATAAATCAGTCGATTAATACACAATATGGGTTGACATTCATGTGGGTGTCATGGCCAAATGGTTAAGTCGTCTGCCTGAGACGGTTTGTCAGAATCGATGTGCGTGTTTGAATCCTGGTGCCGCCACATTTTTCCCCCCATCTTCTTTCTACAGAGCGCTGCAAATGATAAATGTTCCATTCACCACCCCCCCCCCCCTTCCACCCTTTTTTTTAAAAACAAAAAATATTTTCCCTCTCTCTTTTGGTTCCTTTCTAGCAAATTGTATCCTCCGATCTCAAAAAGTATATTCTAAAAAGAATAAATAATTATAAAGCAAACAAACAAAAATATTCAGAGAGTGACCAAATGGTCAGATAAGAGAAAAAATTAACAATAAAAATCTTAAAACTCTAAGAAAATCATACTCGAAACAAAACAAGGCCAAACGAGAAATGAGAAAAAAAAAAAAAAGAAAAAAAAAAAAGGGAGCGATCGGATTCGAACCTGTGCAGCTAAAAGGAATAAAATGAAAGGTGGTCTAACCCACTGAGCTGTCTATCCACACCAATATCGGTGTATCTTAAAATTCATAAATGGGCTAGATAATAATTTTCCACCATCTTTGCTTCCACGTTTTGAGAGTTATTTTCATCTCTGATTCGAATAATATGTTGTTGGATCTTGTTTTGTATGGAGAAGACAGGAAAAACACAGGTGTGTTCAGTTTTGGGGCGAAACACACCTAGGCCTAGGGATTCGTCCACGAAATAAACAAATTCCCGGCCATCATCATATCCTCAAAATTGTGGTCAGAATGACCAAATTATAGAAACATAAGAAGATAAATAAAGTTAACAGGTAGGTAGCTAGTGAAAATTTTAATGGTTGGTGGACTATGAACCGATTTGATGATTAACAAGTTTCTTGTTGGTTGAAATAATAATAATAAATGTGCATTTATATAGCGCTTATATGCCGAAGCTTAAAAAGCACTTCACATTGACCATCAGTAAAAAACATTACACTCACACACTGTAGATTCGGACATACAAACAAAAGCTCACACGCATCCAATTACACACACACACGTACGCAGGCAAGTATGCACTTTTCAATAATTCCTGGCAATCTAATTTAAATACTTCCCAAAGAGATAGGTTTTCAGTATATTTTTGAATTTATCAATGCTGTTTTCAAGCCTGACTGACAATGGGACTGAATTCCAAGTGATGGGACCTACTTTACTGAATGATCTGTTGCCAAAACATTTAAGATTAGTTTTTGGAATTTGAAGGTGATACAATTTTTGAGGACCTGAGATTTCGAGTGGGGTTGTAGGGGACAATCAAGTCTTGAATGTAGGCAGGGCTTCATGAATTGGTGGCATCAAAACAAAGTAGAGCAATTTTGTATTCAATACGAGCTTTAACTGGTAGCCAGTGTAATGCCCTCAACATCACCTTGACACACATCAAGTCACTGCGACCAATACCTAGGACAAGCCTTGCTGAGTGCACAAACGACCGTCTTCAGCAAATGGAGAGGAATGTATTGTTTCATTCGATGGATTCTCTTTAATTCAAAATTCATGGTTTTGATCTTCTGGTTTATTTGATGTTCCATGCTGAAACAGAAGGCGAATTGCCAGTTTGACCTTTCAGTTCAAAGTGTCAAAAAGTTAAATTTCATTGATCCATTTGCTTTTTTAAAAAAAGGCTGGGTTTGGCATTTGAGCACTATTTACTTTCATCTTGTGTTAAATATCACTTGATATTAACTGATTTGGGACACAAATAACCACTGGCTTTTTTTCAGAACATTTGGTACTTTTCACGCCTAGTTAGGAATTTTCCATAAAATATTTCTGTCAATTTGATAAATGTGTCTAACAATAACGAAAAGGCCATGCTTTTGGTTATTGCCAGACAAGGTCTGCCAATAATCAACAAAAGTCCAGGTTTTTTATTATTTCCATACAGGTGTCTGCCAATAATGTTCTCTTTATTGTCAGACATGTCTGAGAATAACGACAGCCTTATAGCAAATGCAATCACCACAGCACTGACACTATAATTAATTGGCTCCCTAATCAATTACCCACCACAACAAAATCTAATCCACATGATATAGATTCCTGTCTACATATCAATCACAAGTCTTCTGAGATTTTTCCAGGGAAAAACAAAAACAAAACATCAACTGAATCAACTAGACCAAATACAGTCGGTCATGAGCAACCCAAGCTTAAATCCGAGATACACTTACACACTAACACTGAAGAAGTAGAAGGAGTGTAGAGTATCTCGAGTTGCAGATATCCTAGATACTAATAGTCAGTTTTATCTTGCCGAAGTAAGAAGAGTCCACTTTATCAATCATGACATATTATCAGCTTATCAAATCATTTGAAATGTGTCTCAAAGACATATTGCCATTTTGATAAAATTGACAAGTGAGAGGCTAGCTTCCTAAGTTATTAACGTCGCCTATGATATTTTATTTTGATATTAAAGGCTGTTCACCTCATAGTCAGTAGAAATAACTTGACACGCTCTGATTAAACTATGCACTATGTATGTAGATAGATCTCGTCTTTGTTGTCAAGAGTGAAAGTAACACTGTTTAAGTTTAGGGTAAAGGTTCATAGTTCATAAACAACACACAAGAAACTACTTCGCCATAAAAGAGTGTCACTTTATTCTCCAAAGAGCAAGATCGCTGACGTTCTTCTGCAAAAATAAACAAGGTAACCTAAATTTAAACATATATATATATCAGACATCTATAAATATATTCATTCAGATGTCCTTCTTATTGTAGAGCACAAAGGATTCACGAATATTAGAGGTGATAATGGAGAAAATAAAAATTATATTGACTGTTCAAGATGCCACGCAACAGGGACAGAGGAGGCGTGCCGGAAATCAAAAGGAGGTGTGTCGATGTCGAATTCAACTGCACATTATCGCTTATGGCGACTTATTACAAGAGAACATTTATTTTTTTCCGTAGAAGATCAAAACAACAACGATATGAAGATGAAGGGGGAAAGTGCGACTGTGTGATGCTTTTATCATTTGAAGTAGAGAGCTCTTGTCAGACGTTCACATGTCGGGTGTATGATGGCAAATAGCTACTACAACTCGAATTTCATTCGGTTCAGAAATAGGGACAGGGTGTCCATAAAGTCTTTCCCTGTTTAATAACATCTTTAACTGAAAAAACCTTAAAGCATGGACTTAAGAATACATACATACTTTACATTTTGTTTTCCCGTAATCTTTTACTCAATGTGCCTTAGTGTGGTTGCCGTACTTCAACAAATTCAAACTATTTTGGACTTCTTTCCATGTGTTTTGTAACCTTTGTGTCATGATGGATTCAATAATACTCTTTTTTTCATGGTAAGCGTGCCAACTTCTGGTATGGGCGCTGAATAAACAATGTCTCTGATGTAGCGCCATCGGGAAAAAGTCATATACCGAGAAATGTCCAGTGGCCAAGGCGGCCAGGCAATCGACTCCATCTCTCCCAATCCATCTGTCTGAAAACGTGTTGTTTAGAAATTTGCGAACAGCCTGTCCCCAAGGTGGAGGAGCATCATCTTACCGAAGGATTATCTATGGCTGATATTCATGAAGATAGGATGCATCGTGAAATTCCAGCATATCTAAACAGACTTTAACAGTAATCGCTTGCAAAGTAAAGAATTCCCGTTTATTTGTTGTTTTAAAAAAGTAAAACGTCTTCACGTCCTGTAATTGGCCAACCAAACTGGGCTTTGAAACGTTGTTGAGCTACTTATCGCGATTTCGTTTCAGCAATCTCAATGCACAAAGAGAATTAAACGCACTGTTGTGATTCCGAAATAGAAGGAGAGAAAAATGAGGTCTTTTTAAGTTCAAGTTCATTTTGCTAACTTTGGTAATGTAATGAAAGTCGATGACTCATAGGGATAAATGTTTGACGTTCCCTTATAAGAATGGTGAAAACCAATGTCTGTTAATCATCATTATTATTATCATTGTTATTATTACCATCATCATCATCATCATCATCATCATCATCATCATCATCATCATCATCATCATCATCATCATCATCATCATCATCATCATCAGCGGCGTGGCGTATTGACGTCATATGGTGGTGCCATGATTAGAAGAAGAAAAAAAATTCTAAAACAGTGAACACGGTTAAGAGGAGAGAGCACATGTTAAAAACTCTCTTTTTTGGAAGGGTGGGGGGAGGGTCGATGGTTTCTACGAGTGGACAAAACTCACAAACACAAATAATTCATGAAAACAACAAGACACAACACTGAGATACAAGTCCCGTATGAAAAGGTCTTTGTAATTATTCTTTGTCCACTATTTAAAGGATTGGATTTGGTAGATAATGCAATCAATATGTGATAAATGTAAATCAAAAGAGAAAAAAAAAACCCATGACAGAAATTACTTACTTTTAGTACTTGTAAAGAAAATCTGCACGGCGATGTTTCATCTCTGCAAATCTTTTTATAATTTGTTTATTGAAATCTGGAACGGCATATATTTCAGCTTTGTGAATTTACAGGATCATTAACGAATTTAACCGCTCCTGTTTCATTGACTTTTGCAAGAAATTTTTCACTCTTTTAAGGGTGCTAAAACAACGTTCAGGAGGTCAAGAAATACGATGGAAGTGGTTAAGGTCACTATAGCCTATAGATAGCCATGATTTGTCAGTGTTTGTGTATCTGTAAAAAGTAGACAATAAAAACAAAAGAAACGTTTTTTTCTTTCTAAACTAACTGTGAGCCATTCATGTCTGTCATACCATGTCACTGAAAAAGAGCGTTTTGGAGATTTCCACACCTGTGTTAATTCAAAATCAGTTGGTTGGTGAGGAACTAGTCTTTTTATTTCTAATTTATTGTCATCTAGTGTCAATCTCCCAAACTGTCAAAGAGTCAACTTGATTCATTGCAATTCATTGTTTAACAAAACAAAACTTCAAAGTATATCTCAAATAATGGAAATCAGTGGAATACGATTAATGATTGCACAAATAAAAGGTGGATTCAGATCTTAAAGCAACACAAGAAAAAATCACTCCACTTAAGTACTTAAAAAATCTAAAAACACACCAAAGTATAACTGTTGACAATCTTCGCTTTCTTTCTCTGACTGACACAAATACACACGCACAAACAAACACACACAAACACACACAAATAAACACTCATAAACACGTAACCATCAACTCGGCACTACAAGCAAGAAAAATGTTGGTAAATTCGCCCACAATGCTTCGTTGCAAAGAATTACTTTATTCAATAATCGTGAAAAAGAGGTGGGGGGAGGGGGATTTTGATATGTCATATTTTTAAGTTTAATGTTGTTTTTCTTTGCTGCTTACAAATAAACTTGACAATGATCAGTGTTTTTGACAGTTAATGTAATATTTTGGATGGCCGAAGTTACCCTAATTTGGCGCATCCCCCCGTCCAACGGTGGAGCTCTCAGATCCTGGCACAAGTCGAGGGTTTTCCGCTATTTGAAGATAGTATAATTCGACCCAGTTTCTCGCTCAATCAGCTGTAGCGATACTACAGGATAGAGCATTAACTGGAGCTTGGATTGCTTTGCACCACGGTGTTGATTCAGTCACTAATTCGCGCTGTGATGTCACCAACACACGAGTCGGCGCAGTGCGTGAATCGGAATCTTGAATAGAGCGGAGGCTAAAAAGGCAGTATGTTGTTGGCGAGTTGGCGAAAGACCTTGGAGTTAAAATTTCTCAGTTTTATTTTTAATTAAATTATGCTGTTAATGATTTTTAAAAGATTGGTGTGGTGCCTGGCACCATTCGATCCAATGGCCCCACGCCACTGATCATCATCATCATCATCATCATCATCATCATCATCATCATCATCATCATCATCATCATCATCATCATCATCATCATCATCATCATCATCTCCTCCTCCTCCTCCTCCTCCTCCTCCTCCTCCTCCTCCTCCTCATCCTCCTCCTAATCATCGTTATTAGCGTCATCATTATTGCGTACTTTCAATGGCTTGGTTAAACAATGTGCTAAGTTGATTCAAATCCAAGATTGATTCGTCTCGCAGATATGATAAAGTGCCATGGTTTATTAATAGATTATTATCTTAATATGAATAGTCACGATGGTGTAAGATATGCCTGATTTTACATTTCATAACTTGCAATTTTCTATATTACATGCCGAGTAATAAATAATGATGATGATGATGATGATATTATTATTATTATTACTATTATTATTATTATTATTATTTATTATTATTATTATTATTATTATTATTATTATTATTATTATTATTATTATTGTTATTTTATTATTATTATTATTATTACTATTATTATTATCATC
>NC_088360.1:4967296-4989796 GCF_034508935.2 Berghia stephanieae | reverse complement strand
TATTATTGCCAAATTCATTTGTTAAAAAAAGTATTTTTCCAGTGTAACATCCCACAGAATACGTCACAGAACTCGTGGCTTAATCAAAACGTCATCCTGAAATTCCAATGTGTAAATCTATAAAGTTAGTTAACACAAGTAGATAATACGTTAACACATTTATCATTTGGCACACGAACTCAGATACATTGTCAATATTGATTAGACTCAGACAGAACATTTTACGCCCGCGCGTTTTAATTTAAATAAATAACATGTACGCAAACGTGCACACACACGCCTTATTCAGTCACCCATTTACGCTTTATTACACATTAACAAAGCCCCCCCCATTAGGGCACATTTTCATGATAAATAAACCCCCCAAATGCACTTGCCTATCGATTGAAGTGTATCCCCTTTGTGTAGAGTAAGTACTCCAGCGTTTTCACGATAATATCATTATGCGATTGCTATCTACTATCTAGCCACTCTGCCTTTCGTTAGGCCCGGATCAAAATACGTTGTGTGCTGAGATGTTATTTTGATAGTGAGCTCACCTCTAGCCTATCTGTTATCTTTATTTATTCATTAAGTAGTCATGAACGTCGTACTTTCATAAAACAGATGACACCGTGTCAACTAGTTTAACCGCCGTACTCTGACAAAACACCTATTAAAAAAATTTGGCCAGAAAACTCGTCCTTCAGATATCGATCGATTTAAACGACCCGAATCTAGGCATAAACTCTCTAACCTGGGATTTTTCGAAGTCCCAGGTTTGAGAGTTTTTGCCAAGATGAGGGTCATTTGAATCGATCGATATCTGAAGGACGTGTTTTTTTAAATACGGGTTTGTTTGTTTTTCCAATGTACGGTAGTTAACTGGTTAATCAATGATCTTGATCATCACACTCATCTAGCACTTTAACACTAGTAAAACACTTTTTTTCATTGTGGGAATAAGTTTTACTTTCAAATATCGATCGATTCAAATGACACTCAACATAATATTATAGATAGTATGCAGATGACGTCACTCAGGCCTTTGTTATTGTTTTTGCCATCCGCGTTTGTGAGTTGTTCTCACTAAACTGTATTAACCAGACTATAAAAGTTCATGGTTACACAGAGTTTGTGTGTTGGTCCGTTATACTTCCGGATGGCAATGTTGTGAACTCCTTGGCCAAGCGCATTCTATCTATAGATAGTATGCGCTTGGCTACGAAGTTTACAACATTGCCATTCGGAAAATGGTGGAAGTGAAGGATCGTAACGGATATATGAGAAATGTTGTTGTGATGATGATGATGATGATGATGATGATGATGATGATGATGATGATGATGATGATGATGTTGTTGATGCCGATGATGGTGACAATGACTACGATGTTACTCGTGTGCATATGTGTGAGTGTGTTTATGTCAATATATTGTATTGTTATAAATGTGTAACCAAATGACAAATTGCCACTATTTTGAGGACAATAAAGATGTAGATAGTTCGAAGATGATGTCACACAGCCCTTTGTTTTTGTTTTTTGCCATCCGTGTTTATGAGTAATTCTCACTAAACTGTATTATCCAGACTATAAACGATCATGGTTACACACAGTTATGTGTGTTGGCCAGTTATACTTCCGGATGGCAATGTTGTGAACTTCTTTGCCAAGTGCATACTATCTATGTTATTATTATTATGACAGAGCAAGACGCAAAACTCCGTGTAACCATGAACTTTTATAGTCTGGATAATACAGTTAAGTGAGAATTGTTCATAAACGTGGATGGCAAGAAAAAACAATAACAAAGACCCGAGTGACGTCAACTTCATTCTATCTTGAGATGGTATGAAGTCACGTCACTCGGGTCTTTGTTATTGTTTTTTTACCATCCATGTTTGTGAGTAATTCTCACCAACACACAAAACTACGTGTAACCTTGAACGTTTAGTGAGAATTACTTATGAACGCGGATGGCAAAAAAAAAAAAACAAAACAAAAAACGATAACAATGACGTCATTTTCGATCTATCTATAAACGTTTAAGGTTACACATATATTTTTTTTCTTTTCTTTTTTTTTGTGTTGGTCCGTTATTCACACATTTAGCACTTGAGAGCTTGTTACGTGTTGACAACTGTTCTGCTTCAGACTTGCTAAACACTTTTTTTTTCACTGTGGGCATAACTTTGACATTCAAATATCGATCGATTAAAATAACTCTTAATCAAAGTGCACTTATTTGCAGGTCTGATAACCCAATTCCTTATAGGCTTATTGTTGTTATGGAAAACTCAAAAAATGACGCTAAATATTGTCCATTACAACAATGTTAAACTGAGCCCATATATAATAAGTGGGTTCGGATGTCAGACCTGCATATACGTACACGTCGCTCTCAACGTATAGATAGAATGCGGTTGGCCAAGGAGTTCACAACATTGCCACCCGGAAGTATAACGGACCAACACACAAACTCTGTGTAACCATGAACTTTTATAGTCTGGTTAATACAGTTTAGTGAGAACAACTCACAAACGCGGATGGCAAAAACAATAACAAAGGCCTGAGTGACGTCATCTGCAAACTATCTATAGATAGTTCGAAGATGACGTCACTCAGGCCTTTGTTCTTGTTTTTGCCATCCGCGTTTGTGAGTTGTTCTCACTAAACTGTATTAACCAGACTATAAAAGTCCATGGTTACACAGAGTTTGTGTGTTGGTCCGTTATACTTCCGGATGGCAATGTTGTGAACTCCTTGGCCAAGCGCATTCTATCTATAGATAGATGAAGTTGATGTCACTCGGGTCTTTGTTATTGTTTTTTGCCATCCACATTTATGAGTGATTCTCAACTCTTAATCCAGACTATAAAAGTTCATGGTTACACATAATTTTGTGTGTTGGCAAAAAACGATAACAATGACGTCATCTTCGGTCTATCTATGTTTAAGGTTACACATAGTTTTTGTTTGTTTTTGTTTGTTTGTTTGTTGGTCCGTTATAGATAGTTCGAAGTTGACGTCACTCAGGTCTTTGTTATTGTTTTTTTGCCATCCGCGTTTATGAGTAATTCTCACTAAATTGTATTAACCTGACTATAAACGTTCATGGTTACACACAGTTTTGTGTGTTGGTCATTTACACTTCCGGATGGCAATGTTGTGCGCTCCTTAGCTTCTATCTATAGATAGAATGCGCTTGGCCAAGGAGTTCACAACATTGCCATCCGGAAGTATAACGGACCAACACACAAACTCTGTGTAACCATGAACTTTTATAGTCTGGTTAATACAGTTTAGTGAGAACAACTCACAAACGCGGATGGCAAAAACAATAACAAAGGCCTGAGTGACGTCATCTGCATACTATCTATAGATAGTTCGAAGATGACGTCACTCAGGCCTTTGTTCTTGTTTTTGCCATCCGCATTTATGAGTAATTCTCACTAAATTGTATTAACCTGACTATAAACGTTCATGGTTACACACAGTTTTGTGTGTTGGTCATTTACACTTCCGGATGGCAATGTTGTGCGCTCCTGAGCTTCTATCTATAAACGAAAATACACATCCATCCAGTTTCACTATTAGCGCTATACTAGAAAAATGTTATTGTGACCTAGTGGTATGACTCTCGCCCTTGAACGGAAGGTTCAGGGTTCGAATCCCGCTCTAAGCGGTGCATAGTTGTGTCCTAGGAAAAAATGCTCTTTTCTCACATTCTGTCACCTGACTCAAGTGTAAAATTAGTACATGGCCGTCTACAACATTGTCCTAGTCAGAATAATAGTCATATCGCCTAACAGGCGTCATGTTTTAAACTACATGTTACATGTTGCTGTTTTCTAGGAATTGTTAAGCGCTTTGAGCACGTTTAGTGTATATTGCACTTTATAACCAGTTTTTAAAAGAGTCAAAGTAATACTAGTCCGTTAGAAGTCGTGGACTGTAAAAAGTCATAAACAAAAATAGAATATAACAGCTTCGAGAAACTGAAGAAAGGTTTTTAGCCCGAAACGTTCCGTGTTTCGTATTGTGTTCTTTATTGAAGCTGTTATTTTCATTTTTGTTTACTATTTTTTTACAGTTTAAAAAAAATGATGATTGCTTTTTCAAAAATAAGCGTGGCTCAACGGTACGGTCTTTGCTTCGTATCCGAAAGGTTTCGGGTTCGATCACTCGAGGCTGCGCTGTGTGGCCTTGAGCAAATCACCTCGCCCTAGCTCAATTTGCGGCGTTGCACTGCGGCTGACGCCTGGGTTATTCCAGTCTTCCCTTGGAATAGACCCAAGAGGCAAATTTCCCCTATTGGGTGAATAAAGGGAATTTTATTTTTATTTTTGTTATTGAAGATGTGTATTTTTAATATACATATTTCTTTTTTCAGAGAGAGGACCCGACAGTTACAAATGACCCGCATCATCCAGTCTATTTCTGTACGGGATATTCGATTCCCGACGTCTCTAGAGAAGGATGGATCGGATGCCACGGTCAGTAGTACTTTTAATAGCCGTGACGTCACTTCCCTCGTAATGACGCATAGTTACTTAGTAACTGGTTCTAAACTATCGGAACAATGGCGGACTCCGTTATGAACATTCTGATCACAATACATTAAAAAAAATTCTAGCCAGCATGAAGAGTAAAAAGTACCGATTTTCTTTGTTTAGAACCAAGCTGCTGGAAGCTGGGCGGACGTGACATCAGACTATTGAATCCAATTTAGGGGTCGTGGATAGCTCATACAGTAGAGTCACGATCACCCATGCCAAGCGGAAGTGTCGTGCCAGTAAAGTTGCGGGTTCGAGCCCCCATCGCCGCCGCGAAGTTTTTAATTCTCTGTTGTCTTCTGGCACTTTCCTACTCACTTCATTTCTTGTTATGGTCAGTAGTACTAACAACTTGGTTGTTGTTGCTCTTCTTTTATATTTATAATATATGAACCGGTAGACTCAGAACGTAGCCTTCAGTATCTGTGTTAGGCTAATTTCCTAAAAAGTACGTCACAATACCAAGCGGCGATCATCAAAAGAAAGTCGAATGTGATTTGTTAAACGTGAGCTTTTATATAGCGCAATACCCACTAAACGTGCTCAAAGCGCTTTATAAAGGGTCCCTGTTGTTAGTTCTGCTCTTGGCCCCATTGGCATATAGTATTAGTCGCATGTTAGGCGTCCTTTTTGTACGAAAGCTCTAACAATGTTTGTCACTACCCAGAGCCAGGTACTCATTCACAACTGAGTGGAATGGGGTAACGTGTGTAAAGTGCCTTACCCAAGGACACAACTTCGGCACCAGGATTTTTTTTACAATCACTGTCACCCATCCGGCCACTGACCACGCTTGGCTATTGTGACAAGATGAGGGATCGTACCATAGATTAGTACTGCCTAGCCACAGAATCACACTTAGCCAACTCCGGCAATGAAATATCCATGACATCATATAGATAGAATGCGCTTGGCCAAGGAGTTCACAAAATTGCCATCCGGAAGTATACCGGACCAACACACAAACTCTGTGTAACCACGAACTTTAATAGTCTGGTTAATACAGTTTAGTGAGAACAACTCACAAACGCGGATGGCAAAAACCATAACAAAGGCCTGAGTGACGTCATCTGCATACTATATATATATATATATATATATATATAATTATATATATATATATATATAATATTTATATATATATATATATATATATATATATATATATATATATATATGGCGATAAGGCGATATTTCAGATTTTGCGGCCTGGTACTCATATTACACCTGAGTATGGTGAGAGAATGTGAGTAAAAGCCTTTTCCAAGGACTCAACTATGCGCCTCGCCAGGCACAAACCCAGGACCTTCCGATGTGAAAGCGAGTGTCACGCCACTAGCCCACATAGCCGCACAATACATAATATTATATTTATATATTTATTTATTTTAATAAAAAAAAATATTTAAAAAAGTTATATATGTGTTTATAGCTGATTTTGCGGCTCTGCACTGCGGCTGCCGCTTGGATTATTTCAGTTTGCCATTGAGATAGACCCTACCGATTAATTTTCCATGCGGGATGAATAAAAAGAATATTACTTTTCCCCAATTTACCCTCAGAATCTAGCCCCCGACTATTCTTGCGCCTATGTAAGTATGACAACGAAGGATGGTCTCAAAGGATACGGCATCACATTCACCCTTGGCCGGGGAAATAACATCGGTAAGCACCTTCTATTATTTTTGCGCACCAAAAATTTTATGCTTTGTTTTAATTCCGCTCAATTTTGAACTCATTAGTTATAGTTACATACCGAACGCTTTTTTTTGTTTACTGTCCAATGTTTTTCTACAGACAAGACCTACAAATTATGGTCTATCTGGAATTTAGTAATGTATTTATGTCTTTATTGTTTTTTTTTTTTTTGTAGATAGCTGAAGAAGGGTTTTGAGCCCGAAACGTACGTTCCGTGATCGATATTAATTTGTGTTCTTTTTTGAAGCTGTTCTATTCATTTTTGTTTTTGACTTACCACCTTCTATTATGTATGTTGTGTTTGTTTTAAGGGTTTTACGGCGCTCGCAACAGATTTAGGTCATATCAGCGCCAGGACACAAAAAAAAAAAAAAAATAAAAAATAAAAAAAAAAGGAAAAGAGAAAAAAAAAAGAAAAGAAGAAAATGGGACAGTCAAAGAATTCTAGATTTCCAATTGAGAACATCCAAGAAAAAAAATGAGATAAAGGAGAATGGCTCAAATAGGAAACAGAAGTAGATTCCAAGATCAAACTATTAATATAAATTACTTTGAGATCACATAGGATTCCCCACTAAGAGAATACATTCAAATGCTTACAAACATATTCAAACAAAAATGATTATAGCATCCAACAGAGAGATGATATCAAGGAAACACTTATCATCTCTTAAAACTAATACTATACATTTGACTGTTTTCCTCTCAGCCAGGGCCTGGACAAAACCAATAATATAGTAACCTCCTCGCCCACCAGGGGGTGGGGGTTGGGGCGTCAAAAGAACTTGAGCGTGAGCTTCAGCTTTCATATAGAGCAGAATACACTAAATGTGCTCAAAGCGCTTTACAAAGGGTCTCTGGCCAACAGCAACACGTAACATGTAGGACGAGACTTGATGTCTGTTAGGCGATATTACAACTTTTTCCCCCATCAGAGGCAAGGCTGTTAACGGCTAGGTACTCATTTTACACCTGAGTATGGTGAGAGAATGTGAATAAAGATCTTTTTCCAAGGACTCATCTATGCGCCGCCCGGAGCAGGACTCCGACCTATGATCCGATCTGAATGCGAGTGTCGTAACACTAAACCACATAGCCGTTTTATTGATCTTACTGTTGCGCAGGCATGTAGGGGTTTCGGTAGGGTGCGGCTATGTGGTCTTGTGGTATGACACTCGCTTTCGGATTGGAAGGTCCTGGGTTCAAGCCTCGTTCGCCGCATAGTTGAGTCCTTGGAAAAGGCTCTTTACTCACATTCTCTCGCCGTACTCAGGTGTAAAATGAGTACCTGGCCGTTGACAGCGTTGTCTCTGTCAGAAAAAAAATAATGAAATATCGCCTTACAGGCGTTATGTTTCGTTCTACATGTTACGTGTTGCTGTTGGTCAGGGACCCCTTGTAGAGCTCTTTGACCACATTTAGTGAATATGGCGATATGCAAAAGCTCAATATTTATTTTATTTATTTAGGGGTTTCAAAAATAAAGGTACTTATTAAGGGTCAACCGAGTAGCATTTTATTCATAACTCTCATCATACAGAAAAAGAGAAAACACTCAGTACAACTCAACAGAACAACTACGAAAGACATCCACTTTAAACTACATGTAATTAGACAGAATAATACAATCTCAAAGTCATCTAAATCAGAGATCACAACAACTATAATAACAACAACTATAATTATAACAGCAACAACAACAACAACAACTATAATAACAACAGCAACAACAATAACAACAACTATGACAACAACTACAACAAAAACTATGACAACAACAAATATGACAACAACTATAACAACAACTATGACAACACCAGCTATAACAACAACTATAACAAAAACAACTATAACAGCAACAACAACAACTATAACAACAACAACAACAACATCAAAATATAGTGCTCAATTCTCTTGTTAATGTGTACGCAGTTTCAGTGAAGAGATCTTCGTGTCATAATAAATATCTACCATTTGATCATGTTGCCAATCAATAAACTGTTCACTGTCTGGTTTTGATCATGTTATGGTGTCATTGATGATGCTGGCGATGATGATGATGATGATGATGATGATGATGATGATGATGATGATGATGAAGTTATAAAATTTAATTGTGGTGATAATGAAAATGAAAGTTAAATCGTCATCATCATCATCATCATCATCATCATCATCATCATCATCATCTCATCATCATCATGATGTGCGGCTATATGGTTTAGTGGTATGGCACTCGGCTTCGAACCAGAAGGTCCATGGGTTCGAGTCCATCTCTGAGCGGCGCATAGTTGAGACTTTGGAAAAAGGCTGTTACTCACATTCTCTCACCGGACTCAGGTGTAAAACGAATACTTGTCTGTTAACAGCGTTGTCACTCCTACAAAAATAATTTGTAATATTGTCTAACAAGCATCATGTCTCGTCCTACAAGTTAAGTGTCGCTATTGGCAAGGGATCCATTAGTGGATTTTGCGCAATATAAATGTCAAGGGGCAACATGGCTCAGGGGTACGGTCTTTGCTTCGTACCCAAACGGTACCGAGTTCGATCGCCCGCCGCCGTTTCGTTGTGTGGCATTGAGCAAGTCACCTCGCCTTAGCTCAATTTGCGGCGCTGCACTGCGGCTCACGCCTTGGTTATTCCAGTTTTTCCTTGGAATTGACCCTAGAGACAAATTTCACCTATGGGATGAATAAAGGGAATTTTGTTTTTATTTATTTATTAGGTTTCAAATATATATATAATCTTCATTACCTTCATTATCGTGATCATCAACTTTACCACAACCATAACTTTTTACACTTTCCATGACAGTATGCGAAGGTATAAAACTACTAACTGAACTTGTCGTAGGCAAGGATCTGGACGAGATATTCGGCAACTTCGCCCAGTTTTGGTGGGACCTGACCAACGCTCAACAAATTAGATGGGTAAGTATCAATACATTGATTATTGAAGGTCGGATAAAGAAAAAAAAAGAAATAAAAAAAAACAGAGAGAGTGAGAGAGAGAGAGAGAGAGAGAGAGAGAGAGAGAGAGAGAGAGAGAGAGAGAGAGAGAGAAAAGAGACAGCAGGCAGACAGAGAGAGAATGAGAGAGAGAGAGAGAGAGAGAGAGAGAGAGAGAGAGAGAGAGGGGGGGGGTTATAATACGGTTCTGAGTGGTTTTAACAAAATGTCTAACTCTATCTTTACTATTATTTTAACTCTTTAATAGTGGGGTTCGATTTAACTCAAAATGACCAAATAATAATTTCTTTATTCTATCTATATACTATTATATTCCTAACCATTTACAATAAGAGAGTAACCGCGCCGATACGATCTTCAATGAAAATTAATAAGTTATTACAATGAAATAAATAGCAATAGAAATTACTCTTTGATCAGTTTAGAGTAAGCTCAAATCCTGTCGGGAGAGGATTACACGATTAAATTGTAAGTCATTCATTGGCAACCTTGTACCCAATGATGCTGTAAGTTGTTCATTGGCAACATTGTCCCCAATGATGTTATAAGTCATTCATTGGCAACATTGTCCCCAATGATGTTGTAAGTCATTCATTGGCAACTTTGTCCCCAATGACGTTGTAATTCATTCATTGGCAACATTGTCCCCAATGATGTAAGTCATTCATTGGCATCATTGTCCCCAATGATGTTGTAAGTCATTCATTGGCAACATTGTCCCCAGTGATGTCCCAAGTGATGTTGTAAGTCAATCATTGGCAACATTGTCCCCAAAGATGTTGTAAGTCATTCATTGGCAACATTGTCCCCAATGATGTAAGTCATTCATTGGCATCATTGTCCCCAAAGATGTTGTAAGTCATTCATTGGCAACACTGTCCCCAATGATGTAAGTCATTCATTGGCAACTTTGTACCCAACGATGTTGTAAGTCATTCATTGGCAACATTGTCCCCAATGATGTTATAAGTCATTCATTGGCAACATTGTCCCCAATGATGTTGTAAGTCATTCATTGGCAACTTTGTCCCCAATGATGTTGTAAGTCATTCATTGGCAACATTGTCCCCAATGATGTAAGTCATTCATTGGCATCATTGTCCCCAATGATGTTGTAAGTCATTCATTGGCAACATTGTCCCCAGTGATGTCCCAAGTGATGTTGTAAGTCAATCATTGGCAACATTGTCCCCAAAGATGTTGTAAGTCATTCATTGGCAACATTGTCCCCAATGATGTAAGTCATTCATTGGCATCATTGTCCCCAAAGATGTTGTAAGTCATTCATTGGCAACACTGTCCCCAATGATGTAAGTCATTCATTGGCAACATTGTCCCCAATGATGTAAGTCATTCATTGGCAACATTGTCCCCAATGATGTAAGTCATTCATTGGCAATATTGTACCCAATGACGTTGTAATTCATTCATTGGCAACATTGTCCCCAATGATGTTGTAAGTCATTCATAGACAAACTTGTGTCCGATGAAATTGTAGGTCATTAATGGGCAGCTTGTGGCTAATGAAATTGTAGGTCATTAATGGGCAACTTATTATGGCCAATGAAATTCTGAGTCATTCGTGTGCAACTTGTGGCCAAAGAAACTGAAATTGGTCCAACAACATGTGGCCCACAGTCTCTAAACAGGATTGTGTCCGGGTGGTTTAGATGATAGCAATTGCTTTTATATTGTTAAGTATGAAATGTAGTTCGATTTTATATGGTTTCTTATGGGCAATCGATATAGTTTCTTAAAGTAACACATTCGGTTGGGGGATTACGTGTTTTATATATTCTGAAGCGCCCCAGGCATGGTGAAGCCATGACATATATTGAGCCTCATTAATGTTTTTCTCTTTTTCTTTTTACTCAGCTTGGCCCAGACAAAGGGGTGATGCATATGGCCGTGGCGGGGATATGCAATGCTATATGGGATTTGTGGGCACGCATTGAAGGAAAGGTACTACCGATGTTTACTTATTTACAGGTCTGACAGCCCAAATTGTTATGGACTCATTGTTGTAATGGAAATAACCTCAAACCAACGTAAATTACTGTCCATTACAACGGTGTTAAATCAGGCCCATAATTGCGCTCGGTTATCAGACCTGCAAATAAGTGCGTGTCGGTACCTAAGTTGTTTATTTATTTATTTTTAAAAAAAATATTAACACACCAAACAAATATTGGTCAAAATGGAGTTTCGCAGATTTATTTAAATAATTATTTCATGCATAAAAGAAGTAGTCCTCTACTTCAGAAGTCACCTCGTCGGACTCTATCCTGGTTTTTGTATCGTAAAATGCTATTGTTGCCCGATACCCACTGTATAGGATAGGGTAGTCCACCTCGAAGTACTTACTAGTACGAGATTTAACAGATACTACTATCCAATCAATGCTAAGTGGTTCGAGGAAATTTTGAGGTGCCTACCAGCGGAGCCATCGTAAAGCCTGACACTGACCAAAAAATGACGTCAATATGCCAGACTTTTGCCACAAAAGAAAACAAATCATGAGTTGTATTCAGTAGTTCAACCAATTAATTAACTTGTTTCCTTGAACTCTACTAACGACAACTCATTAGACGCTACACAAACCTAAAAAAATGACGTCAAACTGTCAGTCCCAGAGGATTCTAGTGTCAGGCTATATGTTAACGATAGCGACTGTTCTAGTGTCAGGCTATAGAAAGTTCGAAGATGACGTCACTCATATCTTTGTTATTGTTTTTTGCCATCCGCGTTTATGAGTAATGCTCACTGAACTGTACTAACCCGACTATAAACGTTCATGGACAAACAGAGTTTTGTGTGTTGGTCCGTTATACTCCCGGATGGCAATGTTATGAGCTTCTTAGCCAAGCGCATACTAAATATAATATGTTACCGATGGCTACGCTACCAGCCGGCTCGTGGCCTTCGAGACTCATGGCCTGACACTGACCAACAATGGCGTCAAAAGAAAAGTCTCTGGCCACAAAAGAAAACAAATCGTGAGTTGTATTCAACAGTTCAACCAATGGGATTACTTGTTTCCTTGACCACTACTAAAGACAACTCACTAGGCGGTTCACAAACCTAAAAATGACGTCAAAATATGAGTCTAAGCGAAACGATCGTTAACTTATAGCCTGACACTAGGACCCTCAAAGACTTATCTTTTGACGTCATTTTAAAGTTTTGTGCAGTGGTGCTCAAGGAAACAAGTGATCTCATTGGTTGAACTATTGAATACGACTCACAATTTGTTTTCTTTTGTTGCCAAAGGCTTGTCTTTTGACGTATTTTTTGGTCAGTGTCAGCCTATACATAGTATGAAGTTGACGTAACTCAGGTCTTTGTTATTGCTTTTTGCCATCCACGTTTATGAGTAATTCTCACTAAGCTGTATTAACCAGACAATAAAAGTTCATGGTTACACATAATTTTGTGTGTTGATCCGTTATACTTCCGGATGGCAATGTTATGAGCTTCTTAACCAAGCGCATATTATCTATAGATAGATCGAAGTTGACAAAACTCAGGTCTTTGTTATTGTTTTATGCCATCCGCGTTTATGAGTAATTCTCACTGAACTGTATTATCCGGACTATAAAAGTTCATGGTTACACAGAGTTTTGTGTGTTGGTCCATTTTACTTCCGGATGGCAATGTTATGAACTTATTAGCCAAGCGCATACTATCTGTATTCGTTGTTTATCCGGGTTACTTTTCCCCCATGCCTATTTATTACATTTTTATGAGACATATTATAGGCGTAGTTTCCATGTTAATGATAGTTCAATAAAATTAAATATGTACATGCTAATTTTTAATACATTTTTTCCAATTTTGAAAAATAGCAAAAATCTCTAGGATTGAGTGAGTTAAAAAAATGTAGTTCTTCAGAGCCATTCGGCCCATGGAGCCGTAGTTTATGCCGTTTTCTATAGTGTGACCAAGACAATAGCAATTGCTCGCTACCCTCTGGATAAGTCGCTG
This sequence comes from Berghia stephanieae, assembly GCF_034508935.2. Taxonomy (NCBI): domain Eukaryota; kingdom Metazoa; phylum Mollusca; class Gastropoda; order Nudibranchia; family Aeolidiidae; genus Berghia; species Berghia stephanieae. The sequence continues at coordinate 4,976,606 of NC_088360.1, read as the reverse complement.
GTCTATCGCAAAGTACTTTCCGCCAGATCTAACAGACCCAGCTACCCAATCACTGTTGGGGGACAGGGGTGTCAGAAAAAAAAAAATCTCGACTGCACCCGGGATCTATCTCGGTCCCTTTGATTGTGAAGCGAGTGCTCTACCAACTGAGCTATCGGGACCCCGGACGTTTAGATATTGTCATCATAATTATTGTGATCCATCGCTTCCATGCGGTATGATGTAGGGACGAACTAGGTGCTGGAAATCGAATAACTCTCAAACCTGGGAATTCGCATTAAATTGAACCTCATCTGGGAAAAAAATGAAGACTCTCAAACCGAGAAGTCCCGGGATTAAGAGTTTTTGACAACATGGCGGTCATTTTAATCAATTGATATTTGAAGAACGAGTTTTCTGGCGAAAAATGCAAAGTGGATGAAATATCGTTATGTCCCAGTGACGTTCCCCTGTAGTTGAAGACGTCATTAAAAAAGAAGGGAAAAAAATGGCCGATCTGCACATTGTTTGATTTAAGTGTAGCTCTGTTTGTTAGAGACCGTTGCGAAATCAAATACCTTAATATTGTATCTCATCAATTTGGTGTTATGTTGATATCATTTACAAACATGCATTTTTTATGATCGTTTTGTCCTTACAGCCGCTATGGAAGCTGTTAGTGGATATGGTAAGTATAAACCCACAAATGACTAAATTAGGAATGAAATGAGAACATTAATTTGGCGCATTCTATAGTTTTCCCCACGCCCATTGCGCTTTACAATGCTTCGTGCAATATTTTCCCAGTATGCCGTAGGAACCAATATTCTCATTTCTCACAGTACAAGTCGGTAGATTTTGAGATTTGGTTGCTTGTTGACTATGAAAGTCGAATCCGACTGAGGGCGGCGCCTAGTTGAGCCCTTAGAAAAGGCTCTTTACTCACACTTTCTGACAATACCCTGGTAGTGTAAAATGAGTTCCTGCCCGATAACTACGTTAATCCTGTTGAAAGGACATTACAATAGAAATGGGGTAGAAATAGAAAGGATTGTAACTCGAATAATCCAACTGACTTTCATGAAGAGATATTTTTAACTTGAATTCAATGTCAATTCTTTGTCAAGTCTGTACGGAATTTTAATGTAAAATAATTTGCAGAACTTTTCTCCAATTATGAATTTGATTTGTTCATTATTCTTTTAATAAATATCTTCTTTCAATATAATATTATCGTCGTTATGATAATCAGCAGACGTGAGCTCAGAACACTGTTCTGATTATGGGGTACTTTCATGTCACTATGTCAATAGTAAGAATGGATGTTTTTTTGTTTGCTTAAAAATCTTTATCAGTTTCTCCCTTTTTTTATATTTCTATCTCAAAGAATACGCAATCTATAATATCCAATATATTACTACTTCTGTTTTAATGACATATAAGGTACTCTTGGTCCATTTTAAAGCCCTATTGCTGATATGGCGACATGATGTGATATGTTATCTTTGATTTCATCTACCTACTATCGTAAGTGACATTATGTCACTTGACTGTTATATAAAATATATATATTATGTTATATATTTTGTATACATTTGATAAAACAAATGGAAATAACTCCTGATTTTAGCTCATACGATAGTATGTAGAATTCGTCATAACTAGGCACTGTGTCGATGCTAAGATGTAAATAACAATGTGAAATTGAATGTAAGCTTCAATTTAATATACGAAAACAGATAAACTGGACGTTTCGGGATTCCCCTATATCAATAAAACAAGATGAATGAAACACTACAGACGAATGAGATAATGAGGTAGTGGCGTCCATTATATCTGTTTTCGTATATTGTTATTTATTTCTTCAAGCTTCGAGCAGCAACATCTACATTACCCTACTAATATGATAATATATGTGTCACGTGTCGCTTACGATAATACATGACATCAACGACGATGTAAGTGTAGGGAAACTTCTAGAAATGAAGTGAGTAGGAAAATGCCAGAAGACAATAGAGAATAGACATTTCGCGGCGGCGATGGGGACTCGGACCTGCGACCTTACTGGTACGACAACTCCTCCTGGCCAGGAAGACCGTGACTCTACCGTATGAGCTATCCACGATCGTGGATAGCTCATACGGTAGAGTCACGCTGATCGTGGATAGCTCATACGATAGTCACGCTCTCCCGGCCAGGCGGAGTTTTGACGTACCGTAAGGTCGCGGCTCCGAGCACCCATCGCCGTCGCGAAATTTATATTTTCTACTGTCTTCAGGCACTTTCCTACTCACTTCATTTCTTGTTGTTATCCACATAAGTGCCTGCTCCACTCAATTCTGTGTAGGGAAACTTCTATAGCTTGGCATCTAAGCATGACCCGCATTCTACTCTATCGCTTTTTTTTTGTCAGAGTCCCGAGCAGCTTGTGTCAACCATTGATTTTACCTATTTGTAAGTTTCCTATTCGTTACTTTTATGTCTTTTGTACCCCATTTTGGTATTTTAATGCTTCTCCACCTCTCATTAAAAAAGTAGTCCATCTGAGCCATAGAGGCTACGAAACCATTATCATTATCACCATCGTCATCATCATCATTTTCATCATCATCATCATCATCATCATCATCATCATCATCATCATCATCATTATCATCATCATCATCATCATCACCATTATTATTATTATTATTATTAATTCTTCTTTTCTTCTTCTTCTTCTTCTTCTTCTTCTTCTTCTTCTTCTTCTTCTTCTTCTTCTTCTTCTTCTTCTTATTATTATTATTATTATTATTATTATTATTATTATTATTATTATCGTCATCATCATTATTATTATTATTATTATTATTATTATTATTATTATTATTATTATTATTATTATTATTATTATTATTATTATTATTATTATTATTACTATTATTATCACTATATTATTACTATTAATATCATCATTATATTTGTGACAGAGAGGATGCTTTAACCAAGGATGAGGCAATAGGTACGACATTTTGAACTTGATTGATTTAGCTGTTATGAATTGGGCACCTAGTCATCGCTCTAACTCTATGATAAATAACAATGTGACATTGAATGTAAGCTTCAATATGATTAGGAAGACAGATAAAATGAACGTTTCAGGTTTCCCCTTTATCAACAAACAGGATGAATGAAACACTCCAGATGGATGAGATGAATCTCTTCCATCTGTAGTGTTTTATTAATCTTGTTTGTTGGTAAAGGGGAAACCCGAAACGTTAATTTTATCTGTCTTCGTGATTAAATTGAAACTTACATTCAATTTCACATTGTTATTTATTTCTTCGAGCTTCGAGCAGCAATATTTACATAACTCTATGATAATAATTTTAAAGTCAAACAAAACATATCTACCTACTAATCACTCTAGGTCGAAAAAAAAAACACAACAAAACAAAACAACATTGATTCATTCAGTCATAAGTAGGATCGAACCTCATATTCACTACTTTATAGGTAGAGGGAAGTTGACGTCACTCAGGTCTTTGTTATTGTTTTTTTTTGCCATCCATGTTTATGAGTAATTCTCACTAAACCGTATTAACCAGACCATAGATAGTATGCGCTTTGTTAAGAAGCTCACAGCATTGCCACCCGGAAGTGTAACGGACTAACATACAAAACTCTGTGTAACCTTGAACGTTTATAGTCCGGTTAATACAGTTTAGTGAGAATTACTCTTAAACGCGGGTGGCAAAAATCAATAACAAAGACATGAATGACATCAACTTCATACTATCTATTAACGTTCAAGGTTACACATAGTTTTGAGTGTTGGTATTTTCGGATGGCAATGTTGTGAGTTTCTTAGCCAAGCGCACAGCATCTATTGACTGACACACTTTTCCATTACCAAAAACTCGATCTCCATAGAACTCTACTTATGACAGATTTTGATCATTTTCAAGGAAAAAAATTGGTATAAGATAATATCAGTATTTGGGTTTCTTTACCAATAGAAGTAACGAAGTTGACGTCACTCACCTCTTGTTATTGTTTTTAGCCATCCTTTTTTATGAGCAGTTCTCACTAAAATCTATCAATCAAACTATAAACGTTCAAGGTTACACATAGTTTGTGTGTTGGAATATTATTTCCGGCTGGCGGATGTTGTGAGCATATTAGCAAAACGCAAAGCATCAATATAATTATTCCTTGACCTTGTCCCCCTCCACGCTCTATTTTTCTTCTAAGAAATTGATTTTTATATTTAGAATTACTTTTGTTTATTTAAAAAAAAATGTTTTCACATCGTTTTCGTATTTATCTCACAAATTCTTCCTCTTCCATTTTCCACTTCTCTCAGATATACTGGTGAAGATGAAAGAAGGCAAAGAAGAAAGAGGTAAGGCTGCTTCGTTAGCTACGACGAATGTCAAAATGGTGATGATAATGATGATGATGAAGAAGATGATGATGATAATAATAATGACAATGATGATGATCATGATGGTGATGATAATAATAATAATTAATAATAAGAAGAAGACTGATGATGATGATGATGATGATGATGATGATGATGATGATGAAAGATGATACTAATAACAATGGTGATATCGAGAAAATATGGCACGCTGACAACAAACATCACTGCAATAACAATTTAGATCATAACAATCCTATTGGAAATTGATATAGTAAATAGTCATTCTGAGCCATTATGCCCATGGAACGGAGTTTATCCCAGTTTCTAAAGCGTGAAGCCGACAATAGAAATTGCTTGCTATCCGTTGGATAGGATACGTGTCTACCTCAACTTACTTTCCGCCAGCTACACAATCAGGTGGACAGGGGTGGGTGGTTGGTGGTTGGGGGGGGGGTTCAGGAAAAATCTTGACTATACCCGGGATCGATCACGGTCCCTTTACGTGCGAAGCAAGTGCTATACCAACTCATTCATGGGGACCAACAAAATTGGTACAGTCCATTTATTGCTTTTTTATCTACACTCACAACTTCTGTTCATAAAAAACAACAACATAATAACGAATAACGCGAATTCATACTTAGGAGTATTTATCGTAGTATATTAATTATGATTTCATTTGGCGGAATAGTTTATCAATTTTTTGATAACTTATCATTTATTTGCAACATGACCGAACCATTATTAATATCATCCTTGTCATTTATCGGGAAGTAAAGATAATGCTTGAAAAGTAAATTGCTAATGTTACGACATATCACTTGGCTTAAATCAGCCTTTTTTTGATAACGAAATAATTACATTATAATGTCATATCATGTGTTTTCAAGTATTTTATATCCTTGAGAAATGGTTAAGTGAATATTGTGTGCGAGTTATCAATATTCAACTAGATAATTTGGGCTATGAATATTACTCCTTTTAAAAAAATTATGATAAAACGCGTTTCAAAACAAAACGCGTTTCAAAACAAAACAAAACATAACAACGATTGGCTCATATTCCGCATAAATCAATTCAACTGAATTTCCGGTGATAGAATCCAAATGTCTTATGCAATCGATTATAACGCCATATCTCATTACACATATAAAATTAGCTCTGTTGTCGATTACTTGGCTGCGTTAACAACACATTTATTATCAAGAAAACAAACAGATATAAAATTTTGCTCTTTGTCATGCCTAAACCCGCATGAATCTCAAAGAGTCAATATCAACCTACCAATTCATCCCTATTGACGGGAGAAAATATAATCAATAATATTGTAATATACCATAAGACATTCTTCAATCATCAAAACTTTACGTGTTGTTATTGCCATCATCTTCTTGAGCCTTTTGACAGAGAATAAAACGTAACAACACTAAATAATGGACCAACTGTCTATGTAATTCCAACAATAACATACAAAAATTGAAATAAAAATCGACACATCTTTGTTACTGAGCTTAACAAAACATTGCCATTAATGTTACAAATTAATATTCAAAGATTTATTCCGAAACGTTTGATTGTAAGTAAACGCATTTTTATTTATTTTGAAAAAAGTAAAACGCACTAAAATCTTCACTTAAATACTGCATTTTTTTCATCTCTCCCTCTCTTCTTTTTAATTAAAAAAATACGTATAGCATCAATGAGATATTATTATTATTTTATGCCGTTCTATAACATATTGTTTTTTTGGTTTTTAAATATACTATATTGCCTTATATATATATTTTTTTTTATTTTCCTTTTCCATCAATGATTATTAATTTCAATATTATTTCCTATAGATTTTTGAATATGTCGCCTTTTGTCAGAATTTTAGGAACCATCTATAATTTCAATATTTAAAAAAAAATATTTCAATACAAAAATAATTATACTATTTCACCTTCAAAATCGATAATCAATTTCTTTTCCAAATAAAATTTTTACCCATCTGTTCACAATTTTTCACTTCAAAATTCGAGTCTCACAAAAACTTCAATAGATGTTAACACCGCAACAATATACATTTCTTCAGAAAAATAACATCTTGCGAACAGCACCGAATTAGAATATAGTATCCTGGTCACGGCACCAAATACGCTACATAATGTGGCGTAGTAGCACACATATGTAATGGCTTATCATCGTATAGTGTTTTTTTGATAGATGGTATTGATATTCCTTTGCTTGTGTTGTAGATTTTAATAATGACTAAATAGTTCAAGGGCCGATGATGATAATTGGAAGTACAACATCAAGACATTCAAATAAAAATCCAGGTTCCAAGTTTAATTTCTTACTGCTTTACTTGTTGTGATAAATTCCAAATCCAAATCAAATAGGATGGTCATAATTCAATCAGTTTCATAAATTCCAAATCCGTAAAATCAATCCAAATGTAAAGTCATTTTACCTAAGTAACCATTTTCAATATACGTGGAATTTTTCTAAAGTCCGTAAAATAAAGATTCTTAGTAAGATGATAGAACTTAGGAAAGTACAGCTCATTGTCATGTTGAATGCAGAATCGAATAGAACCGAATAGAATCAGAAACACTATGTTTTCTTCTATTGCCAATTTCAAACCACACCCCCTACTAATTTTGACAGTTCCAAGTCAGTCTACAATCCAACCCCTAAGAGTAAGACCAAATCATATGCAAACCTGAAACGTCAATTCCTACATATTAATGTTAAACCCCACCTTTTATGATATAACGTTTCTTTGATATATGTCCTTTTCACCCGTTCCAACATCCCTAAACCAATTTAACAATGATTGATTAACTAGTACTCAACACGATAACCTGTCCACTAACTTGGACGTAAAAACTGCCCAAACGTATCATGCACTGACCAAGTTTTACTGATATGCCAGCATCGTGCACTCACTAAACCCATTTGCTGAAATATAATTAACAATTTTGCACCAAAATTCTTAGATAACCTTTTGCATAAGCTTACTCTCTTACAGATCCTGGGTTCGAGCCTCGCTCCCGCGCATATTGGAGTCCTTTTAAAGTCTCTTTACTCTCATTCTCTCACCGTACTCAGGTGTAAAATGAGTACCTGGCCGTTAACAGCGTTGTTCCTGTCGGGAAAAAATGTATTAATATCGTCTAACAGGCATCATGTCTCGTTCTATATATTACGTGTTGCTATTGGCCTTGGACCCTTTGTAAAGCGCTTCGAGCGCGTTAAGTGGATATTGCACCATGTAAAAGCTCATGTTTTTTTTAAACAGAAGAATACAAACAATAGGATTCAATAGTTTCTTGTCACGTCCGCCCAGCACTGAGCAGCTTGGTTCTAAACAAAGAAAATCTTTCCTTTTTATTCTGCATGCTGGCTAGAACTTTTTCACATGTCATGTGGCCAGAATGTATAAAAGTCAAAACATGACCATATTTATGTTTTTCTCCTCTGGATACACTTTTATGCTAGTCGGAGAAATATTTCATAAGGGCGTCCGCCATTGTTCCGAAAGTTTAGAACCATTTTCTATGTTACAATGCGTCATTACGAGGGAAATGACGCCACGACTGTTGAAGCATAGCCATCGTTATGTTATAATCCAAAAGGACTGGCAGTTTGACGTCATTATTTGTTTTTTTTTTTTGTTTTTTTGCACCGCTTAGTGAGTTATCGTTAGTAGAGCTCATGGAAATAAGTTATTTCATTGGTTGAACTATTGAATACAACTCACGATTTGTTTTGTTTTTTTGTGGCCAAAGACTGACATTTTGGCGTCATTTTTTGGTCAGTGTCAGCGTGGCCTTCGTAAAGTTATGGCCTGATACTGACCAAAAAAATGACGTCAAAATGCCAGTCTTTTGCCACAAAAGAAAACACATCGTATTCAAATGTATTCAATAGTTCAACCAATGAAATAAATTGTTTCTATGAGCACTACTAACGACAACTCACTAAGCGGTGCAAAAACCAAATAATGACGTCAAACTGTCAGTCCTTTTGGATTTCAGTATCAGGCTATAACATAACGATGGCTACGCTGATACTGATAAAAAAATGACGTCAAAATGCCAGTCTTTTGCCACAAAAGAAAACATATCGTGAGTTGTTCAACCAATGAAATAACTTGTTTCTATGAGCACTACTAACGACAACTCACTAGACGGTGCAAAAACCAAATAATGACGTCAAACTGCCAGTCCTTTTGGATTTCAGTATCAGGCTATAACATAACGATGGCTACTGTGTCAGGCCATAACTTTACGAAGGCCACGGTTGAAGCCTATTATAAAATATTTTTCACACAGAGAAAGAGATGAAGGCGAATGGATTTCCTGCATACATTACATCTTGTGGATGGTTGGGTTACAGCGAAGAGAAAATCACCAGGGTAAGTTATTTTAACCCTCCCCTTACCATACGATAGGAACATCGTCACGTTTGTTACGATGCAGACATGTTATTTTCTTATTCCGATTTCATTTTGTTATAGTTAAACCCATAACAACTCGACACTGACACTGTGTTGCAGGACTAATTTTTCTAAACGATATATATGTATATATAGATAGTATGCAGATGACGTCACTCAGGCCTTTGTTATTGTTTTTGCCATCCGCGTTTGTGAGTTGTACTCACTAAACTGTATTAACCAGACTATAAAAGTTCATGGTTACACAGAGTTTGTGTGTTGGTCCGTTATACTTCCGGATGGCAATGTTGTGAACTCCTTGGCCAAGCGCATTCTATCTATACACACACACACATACACACACACACACACACACACACACACATATATATATATATATAGTCAAACCTCTGTTTGAAAAATCTTCTTTTGTGTTGTATGAGTATGAAGTTTCGGATAGAATTCTGAAAATAGCTGGTAAGGAGAGAGTTAAGACGACG